>NC_084579.2:28230532-28468032 GCF_033978685.3 Nerophis lumbriciformis
TGTTATTGCTTCGACAGCTTTGCAGGACCCTCCTGCTGTCTTGCTGTGTCTATACTGGTTCAGCACTGTGATCATCCTTATGCACGATGGGTGAATATTATACAAAGTGCAGTTTATGACACAATCACAGACATGCCAGGTGAAGCATTTGAATGTATGATAGTACCAGACAGCCTTTATATTAACTTATTTTCTGATCAGTAGGCACCACAATTCAGTGCATGGAATACACTATGTGCTTTGTGACATTCCTAATAGGATAAATACTCATTTCAATTGTTTTATTTTTTTATTTTTTAATAAACTTACTTTTCATGCACACAACATCTAAGTCATTATTAAAATATGCACACATGTAAGAGTATGGTTATTTATTAGTGATGTGCGGATTGATACTTGGCAGCACGGTGGAACAGGGGTTAGTGCGTCTGCCTCACAATACGAAGGTCCTGAGTAGTCTTGAGTTCAATCCCGGGCTCGGGATCTTTCTGTGTGGAGTTTGCATGTTCTCCCCGTGACTGCGTGGGTTCCCTCCGGGTACTCAGGCTTCCTCCCACCTCCAAAGACATGCACCTGGGGATAGGTTGATTGGCAACACTAAATTGTCCCTAGTGTGTGAATGTGAGTGTGAATGTTGTCTGTCTATCTGTGTTGGCCCTGTGATGAGGTGGCGACTTGTCCAGGGTGTACCCCCCCTTCCGCCCGATTGTAGCTGAGATAGGCTCCAGCGCCCCCCGCGACCCCGAAGGGAATACGCGGTAGAAAATGGATGGATGGATGGATTGATTGATACTGAAATATCGATACCGGTGCTTCCAGATCTTTATGTTCTAATATTGATTCTCAAATCAAAATATCAATACTTTTGATACTTTGGTACAGTGGTTCTCCAACTTTTTTCTCCAAGTACTACCTCGAAAAAAAACTTGACTCTCCAAGTACCTCCATAATGACCAACATGATTGTACAGTGTCGTAGTAGGCCTAAGTGTTCATTAAAATAAGACAGGGGTTTTATTTAACAAATATAGCTAATATTTTGGCCACTTTAACATTACCCACAGTTTCAACAGTAATACAGTTTTTGCATAAAGGAAAATTAAACACTGTACTTAAAGTAATTATTTGGCATACCACTAGTGGTACACTACCACATTTTGATAATAACTTCTGTAGTTAATTGAGATGTTGTTTAGTTTAGTTATGTTCTGTTAGTTTTGGACTCCCTCAGTTCCTGGTTGTGCACTCCCTTGTTTGAGTTTGTTACCATGGTTACGTATTATTTTCACCTGCCTCTGTTATTCGGGAAGCACACCTGTGCCTAATCAAGAGACACTATTTAAGCCTGCTTTTCTGTTCACTCGTCCTGGCTTTCTTGTTTGCTGTATGCAACAGTCACGTTTGTTTATTCCTGATTCCGGTGCTCAGTAGGTTTTTGTTTTAGCTTCTCGTGCGAACAGCACGCTTTCCTTTTGTTTTGTTTTTGTCTGTTTGTATGTATTAGTGATGGGTCCGGCAACACCAATGCATCGGCACATGCGTCGAGCTCATAGAGCAAAACCCTGTGTCGGTGCGCGTACCGCTTTTAGAAAGTCACGTGACCGATCATGAGCTGTTTCGGTCACGTCACCGATACGCGAACTGTGTCGCACTGACGCCTCCTCTGTGTCCAGTGAGCGGGTATTTTCTACAGCCTGAGAAATAATAACTAAGAAGAGAAATCGTCTAAAATTTAACACTTTGGAAAAACTGTTTTTTTTAATACAAATGTGTAAAAAAAAAAAAAAAAAAAAAACTTCCCAGTCCACAAGCATCCTCATTCACAACAGGTTCTCTTAGATTTCCATGTCATGATACATGTTCACATTATTTATTGACTGTATCTAAAAAAAGATAAAAAATATATTTTTATTTCAATGAAGATATGAAATAATCCTAAATAAAATACAATGACTTGGTTTATGTTATTATATATATACTAAATTGGCCCTAGTGTGTGAATGTGAGTGTGAATGTTGTCTGTCTATCTGTGTTGGCCCTGCGATGAGGTGGCAACTTGTCCAGGGTGTACCCCGCCTTCCGCCCGATTGTAGCTGAGATAGGCTCCAGCACCCCCCGCGACCCCGAAGGGAATAAGCGGTAGAAAATAGATGGATGGATATATATATAATATATATATTATTCTTTTGTAATATTTTTCTATTTTGTTTCCATTTATACCCCCATTATTTACTTTTTACTTTTTAAATTTGATCTCAATTTTGTACACTGCTGCTGGAATTTTTATTTGCCTGAGGGAACTCTCCTGAAGGAATCAATAAAGTACTATCTATCTATCTATCTATTGTATATACTAGGTCATAAAATCAGTGTCAGTTGAGACGGTCCATAGGTTGCCTGTAGGGATGTTTAATGTCCAGCAGATGTCAGTATTTAGTGACACAGTATCGACACAGTATCAATACAGTTTTGCAATGTGTCGAAACGCTTCATGACGCCTCATCAACCCATCCCTAGTATGTATGTATGTATGTATGTATGTATGTATTTACTATTTATGTTAAATAAACCAAATCCTACCTGCACGCTTTCGTTCGGAGTGTTTTGATTGATTGATTGAAACTTTTATTTGTAGATTGCACAGTGAAATACATATTCCGTACAATTGACCACTAAATGTAACACCCGAATAACTTGTTCAACTTGTTTAAGTCGGGGTCCATTGATTCATGATACAGATATATACTATTTTCATAATACAGTCATCACACAAGATAATCATCACAGTATATACATTTAATTATTTACATTATTTACAATCCGGGGTGTGGGATATGGTCCGTGTTGCGTTGGAGCAACGATCCCGCATAAATATGCGATCCCCACGTGACAGATGTTTAGTATTAATGGGAATGGTATTAAATAATCTTGTCAAAACTAAACGCAATTGGTGTGAACTACTTTTCAATGCACAAGCAAGAAAATGACTGGCAGTTAAGATGAGTCATTGTGTATTACAATACAGCAAGAGTATGTCTACACTTATGCCAAGCTATTTGGGGATATTATATACCGTATTTTCCGCACTATAAGGCGCACCTAAAAACCACAAATGTTCTCAAAAGCTGACAGTGCGCCTTATAACCCGGTGCGCTTTATTACGATTCATTTTCATAAAGTTTCGATCTCGCAACTTCGGTAAACAGCCGCCATCTTTTTTCCCGGTAGAACAGGAAGCGCTTCTTCTTCTACGCAAGCAACCGCCAAGGAAAGCACCCGCCCCCATAGAACAGGAAGCGCTTCTTCTTCTACTGTAAGCAACCACCCGCCCCCGGAAGAAGAAGAAAAAACGCGCGGATATCACCGTACGTTTCATTTCCTGTTTACATCTGTAAAGACCACAAAATGGCTCCTACTAAGCGATCCGGTTCATAAAAAGACGCAATCTCTCCATCCGCACACGGATTACTACCGTATTTCACAGCAACTGAACCGCACTGTGGAACGGGAGCACGTACGGTGAATATTCGCACCACAGGGAATGAGAAGTCATCCTTCACTGTGGTTCTAGCTTGCCATGCTAACTTCCACCCATGGTGATATTCAAAAGGAAGACCTTGCCAAAAGAGACCTTTCCAGCCGGCGTCATCATAAAAGCTAACTCGAAGGGATGGATGGATGAAGAAAAGATGAGCGAGTGGTTAAGGGAAGTTTACGCGAAGAGGCCGGGTGGCTTTTTTCACACAGCTCCGAAGGCGAACACACCTTCACTAAGACGGGCAGACAGCCTCGGACGACATACGCCAACATTTGCCAGTGGATCGTAAATGCCTGGGCAGATATTTCGGTCACAACTGTGGTCCGAGCTTTCCGGAAGGCAGGATTCACAGAACAACAGCGACACTGACTCCCGATGACTTCTACGAGACGGAACCGGCCATTTTGGATACCACGCTTGCGCAACTTTTCAATTCGGACACCGAAGACGAAGAATTCGAAGGATTTACGAATGAAGAATAACTTCAGAAGGTGAGCGCTATGTTTATTTTGTGTGTTGTGACATTAACGTTCGAGCAACATTATGTTACTATTGCTCTACACCATTTTGAATTTTACTATGTTTGTGATTGCACATTTGCGTACATTTTGGGACAGAGTTGTTAGAACGCTGGTTTTCAATATATTATTAAAGTTTGACTGAACTATCTGACTGTTTTTTTGACATTCACTTTAGCGCAGCGTTTTTTTGACATTCACTTTAGCGCAGCGTAGGCGCGGCTTATAGTCCGGGGCGGCTTATTGGTGGACAAAATTATGAAATATGTAATTCATAGAAGGTGCGGCTAATAATCCGGTGCGCCTTATAGTGCGGAAAATACGGTAGTTGAAATTGAATAAATGCATTGAATGCATTTCAACACCAACAATGATGATGGATCCAATTCAAGATTATCTGCAACTTTCTCTTTTGAAGAAGTGAGTGGCTCTTAAAAGAGCCGTTACGTGCTGGCACTGTTATAGCACTTTACTTGGAGCTGGTGTACTTGGTGACAGCTTTGGTGCCCTCTGACACAGCATGCTTAGCCAGCTCACCGGGCAGCAGGAGACGGACTGCGGTCTGAATCTCTCTGGAGGAGATGGTGGATCTCTTGTTGTAGTGAGCCAGACGGGACGCCTCAGTAGCGATGCGCTCAAAGATGTCGTTGACGAACGAGTTCATGATGCCCATGGCCTTGGACGAGATGCCGGTATCAGGGTGGACCTGTTTCAGCACTTTGTAGACGTAGATGGCATAGCTCTCCTTCCTTGTCTTTCTCCTCTTTCCTTTTCCCTTGCCGGCCGCCTTGGTGACGGCTTTTTTGGAGCCCTTCTTGGGCGCTGACTTCGCTGGTTCAGGCATTGTGATGAATATTTAACAGATTGTTACCACATCTAGGGGGAGTTGTGCTCTTGTAGACGGGTTATGCAAATTAAACTGTGGCAACGCCGTTCGTTGATTGGCTGAAATCATTTCGCACTGGGAGGCGGTCTAACAAAAATGCGCGGGACTGCGACATTTACAGTCACGTAATACCCGTTAGAGAAATGTGGGTTTGGCTGCTACATTTTATAATGGAACGCAATTAAAATCCTTAAAATGGAGCTTTATGTCATGCACAGATGTACATAAATATAAACCCTATACGTAAATAGGGTAGTTTTGTATACAATACTTTTCATTTCCTTTAATTACATAAGTTAAAAGACAAAGCTTTTAACTGAGATTGATTCAAAATGTCATATAGGCTCCAGTTCTCTCGGAAGTACGTACACTGATTTCAGCCAGCAAACAACCTACGGGCTTCTGGAGAACACACCATACAATCCCAGTGTATTTATATTCTGGAAATAGAATAGGGAGTTACCTTCACACACCCTGTAAATAAAATCCAATTCTTCTCACCCACTTTAGAATGAACACATATACAGTATAAGGTCTAAAACACGCTGGCTTTCAAAGCGGACACATTAACATATACCAACACAAACAAAAGCTTTAAAAAATTATTCAGATCAAATCTTAATATTTAATTTCCAATATTTTATTTATTCCCTTAGAGATAGGGTGAGAAGCTCTGTCATCCGGGAGGAACTCAATGTAAAACCGCTGCTCCTCCACATCGAGAGGAGCCAGGTGAGGTGGTTCGGGCATCTGGTCAGGATGCCACCCGAACGCCTCCCTAGGGAGGTGTTTAGGGCACGTCCGACCGGTAGGAGGCCACTGAGAAGACCCAGGACACGTCGGGAAGACTATCTCTCCCGGCTGGCCTGGGAACGCCTCGGGATCCCCCGGCAGAAGCTGGACGAAGTGGCTCAGGGAGAGGAAAGTCTGGACGTCTCTGCTTAGGCTGCTGCCCCCGCGACCCGACCTCGGATAAGCGGAAGAAGATGGATGGATGGATGGATGGATGGATATTTTATTCATTTTATAAATGGGAGTTATATGCTGAGTAGTAGTCATTATCCATTGAACTAAGTTTAAATTAGTGACCGTTGTCAAACATTTAGAAATGTAAAATGATGGTGTACATTAATTTCCTGTAACAGACAGGAGTCAAAGGGGTAAAATGGATTATAAATCCCATTTCTTCCTAAACCGCTTCTGACATGATGAATTCTGTAAATATAACCACATGATGTTTCTATGCAAATTGTTAAGCATGTCTGGAATAAATCAAAATCACACCAATGTCATCTGGAAAATCCAAAAACTATTTTAACTAGAGTGATTCAAACACCGTGGGTCCATTGTATTAAACTATTTGAGATGAGCCAGCAAATATGCTCTAAGCCAGGGGTAGGGAACCTATGGCCCTCAAGCCAGAGCTCTTTTGATGACTGCATCTGGCTCTCAGATAAATCTTAGTTGACATTGCTTAACACGATACGTGATGAATAATTCCGCTGGTAATCACAGTGTCGAAATATAAAACATTTTAATGCATTATAATCCATCAATCCGTTTTCTACTGCACCTGTTCAAGAAGTCACATTTATGGTAAGTAGTATTTTAATTATTAGTGGGTTAACTTCAGAATAACAATGTTATTAAAAAGAATAAGAGACTTATTATACTCTAAAAATGTTGGTCTTACTTAAAACTGCACGCATGTAGTTGTATTCAGTGTTAAAAAATATTATATGGCTCTTACGGAAAACATTTTAAAATATTTGGCTTTCATAGCTCTCTCAGCTAAAAAGGTTACCCACCCCTGCTCTAAGCGGTCACATGCTTAAGTCACTTGTTTGTTTTTTATGAGTAAGCATTAAATATATACACTTTGATATTAGTTGGAAAATAGGCTCTCAGCAGACATAGTACGTGGCCCTTAAAAGGACCGTTGATTTTGAGAAGATTGTACAGTGTAGCCTCCAAATCCGTACAGAGTACGACCTTGTCTCTTGAGGGCATACACAACATCCATGGCAGTCACCGTCTTCCTCTTGGCGTGCTCGGTGTAGGTGACAGCATCACGGATGACATTCTCCAAGAACACCTTCAACACTCCGCGAGTTTCCTCATAGATCAGTCCGGAGATACGCTTTACCCCACCGCGACGAGCCAAGCAGCGGATTGCGGGCTTGGTGATTCCCTGGATATTATCACGCAGAACTTTGCGATGACGCTTGGCGCCTCCCTTCCCTAGGCCTTTACCTCCTTTGCCTCTTCCAGACATGTTCTATGATAGCTAACAATAATGAAGACTGACTAACTGGAAGACTCGCTGAGCCTGCAGCTATTGCATGACTGCGGACCTAAGAGAGGAGAGTTGAGTATCTGTCTGGGCGGGCCTCAGTCAGCAGTCCTTCCCCCACCATCACATGGGACTTCTTTGTTCTAACATGTGATTTAAAGAATGCAGCAACAACAAAGAAATAAACCAAATGGACAATATTTTTGTATAACCATATATATATATATATATATATATATATATATATATATATATATATATATATATATATATATATATATATATAATCATATGCTATCAGATACGAGTAGACCTTCATGTCAGCAAACATTTTTTTTCAGTGAAGGGAATAAGCGGTAGGAAATGGATGTATGGATTACATAACGTCTTACATGAAGTGATGTGTGCTGGTATGACGATAAAGTTCCTTGAATACTTGAATCCTGCACAGTTGGGTTATGCCTGATAAGGTTTACTGGAGAAGAAAGAGAAGAGGCGGCGGGAGGGCTAAGATGTGGGGTCAAATCCTTACTGTCAACATTTGAATTTCAAAATTTAGGACATTTCGTGGGAGAAATAGGGGAAACCAAAGGATTTTATATAGATAAGTGACACAGGTGTTAGAACCTATATATATATTTTTTTTTACAAATCAGGGGCATTCTAGAATGCTCCAAAGTGTTTGAATCTGATATTTTTGCATCAGATTCAGGCCACATCAGGAGGTAGTCCTGAATGCGATTAGAATCTGATCTTTTCAAATGTCTAAACGCTAAGCGACCTGTATGTGATTTTTTTCTTCAGCTTTGGGCAAGCTACATCATTCATGTGCAATTGATATTTCATCACAATATCTATTCGATTTGTATTTAAGATGGCCAAATTTTCGGTGCATCGTTTGTCGATAGTGAGCGAATAATAAGCTATATGTAATACATGAAAATATATTTTGAAGGACTGGAATTGACCCTGTGGCGCATTTGCTTACATGTGAGTTGAAAGATGAAGCTCCTGTCGATCTACGCTGATGTCCATGTCTCCTCTACTTAACAGCAGTGGTGGGCCGTCAAGGCCAGCAAGGCATTCTCCTAACATAACCAGAAATCATGATCATAATTAAAGATACAATTATTTTTTAAGTTACTTTCCCTAAATATCTAAAAGTATTCATATTCTCTTCATGTCATATTATGCTCCTTCCAGCTCTTGTTTTTAGGTTATAGAGTTTTTATCCAATCAGAATTCAGCTAGCTTATGTTGCCATGCTGTACCAAATCTGCCCAAAGCCTTCAAAATCAACAATGCGGGCGTCCGTGCACTGTAAGTGAACGGACACAAACATTTGACAGACAATTACGATAGCCAATCAGATCACGAGTTGTCAGTAAGGCCCTCTAGCTTACTGACTAGTTATTGTGAAAATCATAGTCTATTCATAGTTAAGGTCTATATCAATCACATTTGCTATGTGTTACTATGTGGTGCATAACTAAATATACTGCAAAATAGTAATCAAATACAATAGTATAGCAGTTGTAAGTCGTTGAAAGGAACATTCTCAGTAGAACTAGTGTGTGGTCCTTAAAAGGACCTTTGTGTTTGTAAGGTTGAGTGAAATGTTTAGCCTCCAAAGCCATACAGAGTACGGCCTTGTCTCTTGAGGGCATAGACCACATCCATGGCAGTCACGGTCTTCCTCTTGGCATGCTCGGTGTAGGTGACAGCATCACGGATGACGTTCTCCAGGAATACTTTCAACACACCACGAGTCTCCTCATAGATCAAACCAGAGATACGCTTGACCCCTCCACGGCGAGCCAGACGACGGATTGCAGGCTTGGTGATACCCTGGATGTTATCCCGGAGAACTTTGCGGTGACGCTTTGCACCTCCTTTTCCAAGACCTTTGCCTCCTTTGCCTCTTCCAGACATTTTAAGAGTTGCTCGAGTTGCTTCACAAGTGAAAGAATGCAGTGTGCTTGCAACGGCTGGGCCAGCCTCACTTATCACAGCACTACGGACCTGAAAGAGGACAGATGACGTAGTCTTCTGGGCTTGCGGCAGCCCTTCCCCCATGACAAACACACTGCTTCCCCTCCATTATATTTCTCCTTTTTCCCTTGCATTTTAAACCTAACCCTATTTGGCTTCTCTTCGGTTCTATTGTGGAAAAAACATAAATCCAACCCTGGTTTTATTAAAACTGTCAAACTAATTCCACAGTAGATATATACATGTGTTAGTCAATGTTCATTCAGAGCCACTGCTTTATGTTTACACTGTCTAATACAAAATCTCTGCTGTTTAATGCCCACGTTATTTTATTCAACAGCTCCAAGGATCAGGCTGGTTGGGATGATTGACATCATTTTTTTTTTAAATGGTCACACAGAAATTGTATATAGTTGGTGTTAGAGTATCCTAGATTGTGTTAGACTCTACCCGCGTTTTTTGGTTGAACAGTCAGAGGTCGGGTCTTCTGGAAGATTTCCCAAGTATCTATTAAAAAAGTGTCACAGGGAAATATTAGAGCGCTTGTCTCAATCCCGCAAAAGCATTGTCGATTGGGTATGTACACACCACGAGCAGGGCCTCCACAAACAAGCTTCTGCAAAAGTGACCCCAATGAAGAATTATTCGCTCTCTTTATAGCAAAATAGCTGATGAGTTCGATGGGTCAACGAGTCCATGTTCAAACAGTGTGGGGATAAGATCAAGGATGAAAGAAAAATAAGTGATTAAGAGGGCTACGCTTGAGTTGTCTATGTTATCTTAGGCCATGTCTACATTAAGCCGGATAACTCCTTAAACAAATAATTATTTATCCTAAGCACCGTGTCAGCCATACCAAACCCTCGTTTAAGGTCCCCCTCCTTGGATAATTTTGTACACAGGTAAGTGCGCCGTGTATTTCTTGAATCTCCGGCTCTTAGCTTTGTATGGACTCATTGATCGTTTATAACTGAGTTCGGAGAGCAAATTACGTCAGAAAGACCGCGCCCCACACAAGAAGTGACGTCAGAAAGAACGCGCCCCACACAGCTTCATAACAACCGGTTTTGTAACTCGGCGAGTCATCCAGACATGCCCGTGTTTCTCCTTCTTCTAAACGTACTTGTGGAAATCACACATGAATATCTTATGAAAAGGAAACGTGCGATTGCAGCTATTTCAAATGCGACACAGCAATGTTGAGCGACGGTTTTGGATAAGCCCTGGAAGAACGGCAGCCTGGTGGGATATGTTTGTCAATGAGTGTGTGTTGTGTCCAGGTCAGCTGTGATTCTACCGACCGAAAAACTTTGTCCATTTGTCGAAGGAGAGACAACAAGAATGCTGGCTCCTCTGGATGTGATAAAAAAAGGTAGCATGTGCTTTGTATTACCTGGCCGACAAGGGAAAACTATGGACACACAGCCAATGCATTTGGACTGGCAAAACAGACTGTATCAGTTATTGTCCGCCATTTATGTCAAGCGATTACTCAACGTCTTGGTCCAGAGTATATAAAGTTTGCTAACAAGTTGTTTACTTTAACATGTCCATTAAAGATTTGAGTAATTTATGATGGTTCAGGTGTGATTCACTACAGTAGGGCCCCACAGCACGCTGGATTTCAGTTAATTGAAATACCACAACACTGGATATTGTTCAGATAAGTTAAATTTAATTTAAGAACTTGCACACAAAGCAACTATGACCTGCGCATTTTCCGCGCATGCGTACTAGGTCCCGTTGAGCCAGCGGACGGCGGGGGGGAGGGGTCTTAAACAACCATTGTGTGTGTGTGGACAAGAATAAGGTTAGGTAGGATTTACCCTGGATAGCCAGCTTAGTGTCGAAGGAGCCTATGTCGGTTTGCAATTGCCATTGTGACAGGTGAAATTTGTTTAATTGTATTTTATTAATCTGGATTATACAATATGCTCCCCGCAAAAGCGTTACGTCAGCTAAAGCAATGTACAGCGTACCAGAACAGGAACGGTGATGGGTCGTCACTTACGGCGCCCCGTAAAAGGTAAGAAAAAGGTAGAAGCTGGGGGAGTGGGAGTAAACAAAAAAGTTGTTCTTAGACTGGGCTCCTATGAAGGGAGGGGCACAGATTGGGACCGAGAAAAAAACTGGGTAAAGTTAAAGTTAAAGTTAAAGTACCAATGATTGTCACACACACACTAGGTGTGGCGAGATTATTCTCTGCATTTGACCCATCACCCTTGATCACCCCCTGGGAGGTGAGGGGAGCAGTGGGCAGCAGCGGTGGCCGCGCCCGGGAATCATTTTGGTGATTTAACCCCCAATTCCAACCCTTGATGCTGAGTGCCAAGCAGGGAGGTAATGGGTCCCATTTTTTATAGTCTTTGGTATGACTCGGCCGGGGTTTGAACTCACAACCTACCGATCTCAGGGCGGACACTCTAACCACTAGGCCACTGAGTAGGGTAGCCGATAAACCGATACACATGTTGACAAAAAAAACACAAACTTGGGAGGGGAGGGGCTGGCATCCAACCTGAGGCTGCCAGCCACTAGGGGCGCTGCTCCGTTGTCCTTCATATGTGAAGCTGTGGCAAAGGCGTGGTATGGGAGTGGGGGTATGTGTGCATATGTAGCCATAGTCCATGATGTGTGTGTTAAGTCTATAGGCCTTGGAGTCATTCTGCAAGCAGTGACAAAGGAACAGAGTTGATATTTACAGGTGTTGTTGACAGGGAAGGAATTTGTTTTGTCTTCGAAGAGAATCTTGAAGCAACGATCTGGTCACCATACTAGCCAACCTTCCCGACTCACGAATTTCAGTGCCTCTCCCGAAAATCTCCCGGGACAACCATTCTCCTGAAAATCTCCCGATTTCCAGCCGGACAACTATATTGGGGGCGTGCCTTAAAGGCACCGCTTTTAGTGTCGTCTCTCACCTGAAAAGGAGACTATTATATATGTCTCCGTTATCCATAGTTTTATCTATAACCCATAAAGTAGGCAGGCACGAAGCTATTTCTCAGCGTGTGTTTATTCCAGCCGGCACGTTAATACACTGACATACAACATCCGGATTCCCATCATGCATTGCTTCAAAACTACGGCAAGTTGTACTATCCAAAATTTCCAGCCGGACAAACAATATTCGGGGCGTGCCTTAAAGGCACTGCCATTAGCGTCCTCTCACCTGAAAAGGAGACTATTATATATGTCTCCGTTATCCATAGGTTTATCTATAACCCATAACACGGTGGCCGAATGGCTATAGTCACTCATGAACGGTCAGAGAAGCACAAGGCTGGTCACAGCCCAGTGTTATGGGCCACCTTGCAAGCAACATTTGTTCTCATTTGCGGATGTTTTCAACAAATCCGTGAAGGAAATGTTCCCGGATTCAGAGATCGCTCGCCAGTACTCAAATGGCAGAACAATAGCTACTCAAATAGTGAAAGGAAAGTGTTATTTTTTTTAAAGTAAGCAGAAAGTACAGTAGAGTTAGTAGAACAACTGTGTTTTCATTACTGTACTATATATATATATATATATATATATATATATATATATATATATATATATATATATATATATATATATATATATATATATAAGAAATACTTTAATTTCAGTGAATTCTAGCTATAAATATACTCCTCATCCCTTGGATGGATGGAAACAGCTCATTATTTCACGTTGTGATCAAAAACGCTTACAAAGGTCTGAATAGTGAACAGCAGGGATGTCAAACTGGAAGGCTCAAACAGAATAAAAGTAACATTATCAGTAAGACTTGGGAGATATTAAGACCTGTGTGATTTGCACTAATTAGACTGTTGTTTACTTTAACGTTTTTGGTTTTCTGTTTTCTGCCTTTTTTCAACCCGACTGCCTGTTTTTCTACCTAAATTTTGTTTGACAGAACATTCTGTAGTCAAGGACAAACATGAACGGGTTGTCTGCCAGTGCATGGCTTGGGACCTTCCACTTTAAACAACATGAAGTGGCTCCGTGACAGCTACTCCTGCATTCAGTAAAATTTTAATTTTCTTTGTTAATAACTTGATTTTTATTTTAAGATAAGTTAGTGACATTGGTGTTTTTGTTAATAAACAAAAGAAAGCTAGAGTAATATTCAACCTTCTATTGTTGTTCTAAACAGGCTCTGGGGCGATCAACAAAACAACTCATCGCAGGGCCAACAACGATTAGCTGTATGAAAATATGATTTGGCCATGGTGTACATACAGTATGTAGCTTATTCCACAGACAAGTAGGCAGTTGTTTTGGATAAGAGTGAAGTGTGTTAGTGAAGTTGAGTTATGACACTTATCTAAAAAAGAAACATTTACTTACACATATTTGTTCAAAGATCCAAACGACCAACCTCTCTCAGCATTCATCTCCTGTGTGGTCAACATTTATATCAATCTATCTATCTATCTATCTATCTATCTATCTATCTATCTATCTATCTATCTATCTATCTATCTATCTATCTATCTTTCTATCCAATGCCTACCACTTGTCCCATTTAGTAATAATAATCTCAATAAAAATAATACTCAACATTTGACCCGCCGTATATGAGTTCCTGTGTGCGTGAGCAGCCTTTTTAGCCAAATTTAATGGAGCAGTTCAGAAGCTAGCTTGACTGCTAACGTTACATGTGTGTGTTTGCTCAGTGACACACACGCTGAGAAAATCTGACTTGTTCACAGATCAAATGACTGATAATTGATTTGAAGAAGACTAAAATACTTCAGACAACTAAGTTACTGTTAAAACATGAACTTTTACTCACAGCAAGTGTACGATCGTGGTCCATCGTTTACTTCAATGCAGAATAACTTGTTCAATGGCTGCAAGGCACCAACTAGTATAAGGAAAGGCAAGGGGAGCTGACATACCAAACCTTGTACACATTCAAATCGCTGTACAGACAGACAACTCTTACGCGGCAGAAGTGTAACAAACTCCGACCAGGGATCAAATCCAGTAACACTGCCTTACAAGACCAGCACTATCCCTGCGCTTAGGGGTACAAAGGTAACATTTGGGAAATTCAACATTATATTTTAATCATCAACAGAACAGAAGGAGGCTAGGAAAACATTGGCAATAACATTTTCATATAAAGTACCATCAGGGACTTTCTCTGCAGTCCAGAAAACTTCGGAATGTTTTGACTCCAAGAAAAATGCTCAAAGTCAAAAGTTTTTTATTTGCAAGATGAACAAATTTCATGTCAAACATAAATGGCAGCACCAATCATGAGACAATTACACGCTGTACATTTATCTGTATTTTTTAGCTGTACGGGGGTCAAAATTCACTCTTTTCCCCTCTTCGCATTTAGTGTCTCGCTATTACATTACATGTTTTTTTGGTTTACTATCAACCAGAGGTGTGGACTGGAGTCACATGACTTGGACTCGAGTCAGACTCGAGTCATGAATTTGATGACTTTAGACTCGACTTGACAAAATGTAAAGAGACTTGCAACTCGACTTAGACTTTAACATCAATGACTTGTGACTTCACTTGGACTTGAGCCTTTTGACTTGACATGACTTGACATGACTTGCCACTTTCCCCAAAATCCAAAGCTTAAAAAGTTATTTGGGAGCGCTCCGTATTTTTCATTTTCTTCGTCTGTCTATCAGCGTGTTATTCCTGTCAGCTGGTGTGCTGTCAGTACAACAGCCAATCAAATTAGAACTACGTTGTTTTCATCACACAGCATTCATCCAATCAAATTGCAGGACAACCAATGAACAAGAGTTGGTCCAACAACGTGCCAGTGATAAACAATTATGTTAAAGTTGGTTTCGTTCGGGTATAAAAACTACGACTTGGTCAACAAAAAACGAATTGCCGTATGCAAATCACGCAGTTCGAATATTACAGACGGAGACGCAACAACTTCCAACTTCGTTCGACATTTGAAGTTGCACAAAGAAGGGTAAGTTTTGAATGTAAGATAACGTTTATTGGCTAAGTAACGTGACTTTTATTTGCTGTGTAGTTAAATCAGTGAGGCTGCAAACTCACTGCTAACGTTATAACCATAGACATCTTATAAGTAGACGCAGCATAGAGCGCTACTGCCTACTGGCGCAGACGAGGCGCGGGGCCGCCATCTTGGAGTGGTGATCCGCTCCACTCAGTGCAATTCATTTGGCAGGAGCAATGAACTGTCAGCGCATTTAATTCATTTTACCTCAATGAATACCACTGATTTTCACGCGCTTTTTTGTCATACGTGTGTAACAGACACATGTTTTGGCGTGTTTTATTATTCATAGTTTGCTTAACAGTAATATAATATTCTTATACGCTATAAGTGACCAGACGTCCGAGATCAAAACTGGGAATATAATCCCAGAGAAGGGGAAAAAAAACGGTAAGCTATTTTTAAGTTGAAGAAACAATATGATTAGGTTACATATACATATGCGTGTATCCTACATAAACAATGTATGAATACATTAGATATCTATATATCTTAGGGACCTATAGACTGTATCTCTGTTGCTTCAGCAGCAGAGAGTTTATTCTGTCTTGACACTTTGTATTGATATTTTCTATTACATTCTTCCCTTAAATGATAATGTTTGCAGTGATTGTTTTATATGTATTATTTTATGTAAGTCGCTACAGGTGCATTAAAACCAAAACAAACAGGCTAAAGAACAGCTTCTTCCCCAGGGCCATAACCATCCTGAACGGACTGCCCCATTGTCCCTCATAACTGCCTTCTCTTCGGTGCAATAACCCATTCCACCAACCACCCTGTTTTTGTTTTTGTTTTTTTCATGTATATATTCATTTCATACCATATTCATTGCACTTCTACATTTTTTATATTTTTATATATTTGCACATTGTTTTTCTAGCATGCACACATCGCACTGTATGGAATGGCCTCAATCTCGTTACCTTGCGTAATGACAATAAAGCTGATTCTGATTCTGATTCTCTGATTCTTTGGATAAAAGCGTCTGCCAAATACTTAAACATATATAAACACCTGAAAGTCTTCATATCAGCTAAAACCACCAATCTGTTTCACTGGATTCAGAATAAAACCAAATTCTGTTTAACCCAACAATGTTAGTATTTGAATATTGTTACTTGAAGACTGATTCCTGGTTACAATTATACTGTTAAGAAAGTATTGTCTTATACTTTGCCTAAAATGAGAATGCATCATAATCAGTAGTGGCTGGTGAATTTTGTTTTAGGTGGGGCTGAAAGTTTGTAAACCAAACCCCTGTAGGGGCGTCATCCTCCCCCAGAAGATTTCTTTGTGATTTTCACATACAAATATTGAAGATCTTTGATCCTTCTCAACTCTGTGGTAATATTATTTTCATAAAATACAACCAATAGTACGTTAATGTTAAATCTTACTTGTGAAAAGTAATCCCCCAATTCCTATTTTCAACAGTCCGCTCATTTGAGCAGGAAAACGCTGAACACCATCTTTGTTTTCTACCTTTCAACTGTCAGTTTAGGCTGCTCGCCGGCTCCTCATCAGCACTTCAAGATGGCGGGCAAATTGCTCACGTCACAGCAACCAATGCTGCGTCTACTTATAAGATGTCTATGGTTATAACGTCATTGCAAACACGGCAATCTGTTGCGTCCACTGCAGTTTGCTACCTTATTCATACTTTTTGTCAAGTGATTTTTTTTTAAACAGGGTTTCATGAGGTACCTATACATAACATTACGTTAGTCAATGTATCACACACAGTAACGTAACGTTAGTCAATGTATCACACACAGTAACATTATGTTAGTCAATGTATCACACACAGTAACATTACGTTAGTCAATGTATCACACACAGTAACGTAACGTTAGACAGCAGTCAGCAGCACCGCGTATTTTAGCCACCTACAAAAAGACAAACATAGTCAAATAAAGGTCAGTTAAAATTTATACTATATTAAGAATATGTGTACATATTGCATAGGGTCCTGACATCTAAAAAGTACAACTCTGTTCATTGTTATGTTCATATATTTGTTATGTTTTTCATGTGTACGCACACATAAACACACATACAGTATGAGATGAGATCAATGAGATAAGGTAAGAACAGGATAGAAACTGCTGTGGAACTAGTTACAATGCAATATGCCATGGAAATACAATGTTAACACTTTTGTGCAAATAAGTACAGTTGCACTTGATTTTTTCAAATGTGTTTATTCTGTAAAGGAATGAGTTACATGTTTAAAATGACTGGTTAATAGTGCTATTTTGAAGTGCAATGTCAGCACTATCTTTTTCCCTGCAATTTCAAATGCACTTGTTTTAATAAATAAATAGAGCGTTTTAAAAGCATACACAATCTGTGTAAATATATTAGTCTGTGGTTAAATGACTTGAAAGGACTCGAAACTCAAAATGCAGGACTTGGGACTTGACTTGAGACTTTCCAGTCTTGACTTTGGACTTGACTCGGACTTGCCCTGTCTTGACTCGGGACTTGACTCGAGACTTGAGGGTAAAGACTTGAGACTTACTTGTGACTTGCAAAGCAATGACTTGGTCCCACCTCTGCTATCAACTATAAAGTTTTCAAATTTGACCTCAGACCTCAGAATCTCCAAGTGGGTCATTTCCTACTTTCCAGCCAACAGCCTATTTTGTGTTAAGATTTAAGGAGTGTATCAGTGGGTGTGTGCCTTGCAGATCACAAGGCCATAGTAGGTATAAATCAAGGAGGATTACCCATCCGTCTTCTGCCCCAGGTCTGACCACAGTATATCTAGCTTCTGCCTCGTCATTTTCTTAACGATAGCAGCAAATATTGTAGTAAATGTGTTTCTCTCCGGAGAATTGCACAATGTGGGTAGGTACCACGCCAGCCTTCTGAACACAAAAACCTAGAAAGACATCCGCCGATATTGGCGCATGACGAACCAATACGAATGCTACTTACACTTTTTGGAGCACGTCTTGGGATGAAACATAGAATGTCCCATTGCAGTAGTCAGGCAGGTACTTGCCAGGGCAGAGGCCTGGAGTCATTTAGCCAGGACTGAGGGGGTTTGTCAAGCAACTCGCCCTGGATCGCTTGTCCCGGATAAAGGTCCTTAGAGTGCCCGTGTAATCAAAACATGTAGCCTGCGATGGCACGGAGGTTCACAAACACATTGTCACGCATCAATAGAACAAAGCGTGTCATGAGACAAAAGGTGATGACCCAGTGCAATGCCAGCAAAGTTATTTTAATTGGGGCACGCATGGGTGAGTCAGTCACCGCTTAGACTTGGACCATGCCTCTGTGGAGGTTAGACTCTACCATACGAGCATCTCGCAGAGAAGAAGTGCGAGCTGGGCCTGTGAAGAAAAGAACCCACAATGAAACACCCTGTACTCGTGTTTGATTAGCCCATGTCCTCCGGACTGTATCTCTTTGAGAAATATTTACATTAGAGCTAAAGATTATAGCAAGCAGGAAGATGCCAGATGTTGCACAGGCGTTACAGTTGGGATCGGGCAGGTTTTGGATATATTATCTCTGATATATTCTCAGGTCTAATTTCCTCGGTTTCTTCCTTACGCTTATAACCTGGCAGTCGTTGTACAACCCCGGTGTCGACTGGAGAAGATACTACTCCTCAATGTCGGCTCCAAACAACAGCACATGGAAGAGCAGCACATTGAAGATGAGGAAGGACCTTAATTTGGCAGTGGTGGGTAGTCAGCTTTGATAGAAAGCACTGGAACAAAAGATCACACGTTAACTGTAGCTAACCGTAGCTCTATATTATTATATTCTTAATAGTCAGCTGTTTACCTGCATGGCTTGTCTTCAATGATAATTTGGCTTTTTGTCAAACTGCACAGACCCTCCATGAATACAAGTTGACTGGAGTGTCTCCACTTTCTTCCGTGAAACCTTAGCTGCATGTCACACAAGGAGGACAGTTTTGTGCGTAAAATATCAAAAGTAGTTGCAATGGTATAAAGAGAAGGGTAAATTATTTAAGGTTTTAAAGAGGCTCACTGTCTCCAGTGCCCTTGCCGCTGGCCTGGCTTGGGTGATAAGGGAACACAGGCAGGCCATAGGAATGGTAGAACCTCTCCAGAAGCTTATCCAACCGCTCCCAGCATTCACAACACAGCCAACTGCTTTCAGGAAGTCCAAACCCAGGATGAACAGATTTTGTACAGCTGCAATTCAACCAGGGTGCTGGAGCAACACGCCCCCCACCGACAAAGACAGCCATCCTCTGCCCTTGAGCGGGGACCACTCTCCCGTGACTGCACAGCGTTAATGCTGTTGACTCAAAAGGGGCGTGCTTCGGCCACACATCAGGCCTCAACAATGTCACTGGTGCTCCCGTTTCTATAAGGCCTGGGCAGGCTACACTTTCCACCTGGACCGTTACATAGCCAGAGTCTCTGCCTGTAGTGCCCCCCACAGCTCCGATCACTTCTATGTTGGTATCCATTTTAGTTTCTGGGCGGGGCAGGGAGTGGCGTTTATCTCGGTCTTGTCGACGAGCAACTTGGAGGGGGTCAGAGTCTTATGTCCGCATACCCCCGTTTATGCGGGCTCGGAATCATTTCCCAATATCCGGGACAAACAAGGGCATTATTTGACAAAGTGGCCTGGTTGGCCACATCCCCAGCAGACTCTCACCCTGGTGGGGGGCTGTTGCGGCAACGGCAGCGATACTGCCCTAATTAGTTCTGTAAGTTCAGCCACCCAAGGGGGTTTATAGTCTGCTTGTGGGCTTACTGATGCTGACCTCATCGAAGGGGAGGCGACGTTCCCCTCTTTGGTGCTGATACACTCCACCAACTTCCTCTCGACAGCCAATTCCAATGCTTCTTGCAGGGTGTGAGGGTGCAGCAGCTGTACTTGGACTCTCAACTCTTGGGGGTGGAGAGCTCTGATAAATTGGTCTCGTGCGAGCTCCCCTTGCACATCAGGTGACATGTGAGAGTATGCCCGCCTTGACAAGCTCTCAATCTCCTTTGCCAGGCTCCGAAGCGGATCCCCCGCTGTGCGGCATCTGTAACACAGTTAATTCCGGAGGAGCTCGGGCTGCATACATTGTCCAAAACGTCTCTTTAATGCACCCACCAAAGCTCCATGATCATGCCTGCTCTTTGGGCTGAGGAGTAAACGGCATAATAAGGCATCATATTCGATACATAATGCCAGTTGCAACGCTTTGTCATCATTGAACCATTGAAGTGCATCTGCAATGAGTTCAAACCTGAGCATGGAAAGCTTCCGAGTCAGCCTTGCCAGTGTACTTGGGTGTCTTCAAACACATGGCCGCAGCAACCGTTCCCCTCCATAGCTGCATGCGCCGCTCGATGGTCACTCATGGCTGCCCGCGTCGGCTGTGATCCCGGCTCTTCAGCTGACGAGACAGCCGCATCCCTCCACAGTTTCCATGACTCACACACAGCTTGTTCATTCACAGTCTTCGCCCAGCTGGTCGCGCCAACATCGCCGTCTTTCTCCACTTCACACAAGGCACGCTTCGACGGCTCATGATGCACGCTGCAGACGGTACGATCAAAACATGGCCACAGACTCGCGTTCGAAGTCACTTCTGACACCAGTGTGATGATGACGATCTGAAGGACTTTGATTTTCTTTGAGCAAGTCAGCCTTTTTATTTTCGTTTACAAATAGCAGTGTCTAACTCGCATGTAGACACAAGTGGATCCACTTACTCTTCTTCGCTCACACACACGGGGTCTTAACACTACAGGCAAGCCTGACACCTCCTTCTGCAGCCCACATCGGGCAACTACAGTTCACTACACAATTCTCTCACCACTACACTCGTTTTGATAGGGTGTGTATGTAGTAGAGATGCGCGGTTTGCGGACACAACCGCGGAGTCCGCGGATTATCCGCGGGTTGGGCGGTTGAAATAAAAAAAAAAAAGATTTTATCCGCGGGTCGGGTCGGGCGGTTGAAATTTAAAAAAATTAGATTTTAAATAGATTCAGGCAGTTAAACCAATTCGGAAATATATATACATAGTTAAATGTTGTTACTCACATACGAAAAACGAGCAGGCACCTGCAGTATATGCCACAACAGAAGAAGAAAAAAAAAAGAGATGGACACTTTTACGGAGCGGAGAAGGGACGCCTCGCCGGGGTCCGGGATCGAGGCCCCTTCCCCCGAGAGGGCCCCACCGGGAGCCGTAGCTGAGGTGATCCGCGAGAAGGGCCCGACGCACGTCCAGGGTCACCACCGCACCCACCGCACCGACACCCCGCCTCGTCCGCCTTCGCCGCGGCTGGCGTCACGCGCAGCAGGTAAGCAGCTTACCTGCCCGCCACCCCCGTGGCCGGGGACTCGTAACAGGGGTCACTCCGCGCGCAGTGCGCTCACGAAAGGGGTGGGGCTCACCCTGGTGAGCCGAGTGGGCCACTTTTGGTAAGCAGAACTGGCGCTGCGGGATGAACCGAACGACGGGTTAAGGCGCCCGATGCCGACGCTCATCAGACCCCAGAAAAGGTGTTGGTTGATATAGACAGCAGGACGGTGGCCATGGAAGTCGGAACCCGCTAAGGAGTGTGTAACAACCCACCTGCCGAATCAACTAACCCTGAAAATGGATGGCGCTGGAGCGTCGGGCCCATACCCGGCCGTCGCCGGCAGCGAGAGCCGCGAGGGCTAGGCCGCGACGAGTAGGATGGCCGCCGCGGTGCGCGCTGAAGCCTCGGGCGCGAGCCCGGGTGGAGCCGCCGCGGGTGCGAGGGACATCGCACCTCCACGCGCTTGGAGGTGCGCTCAGCGCGGCTCCCAGATGATTGCGGACTGGTGTGCGTCTGGGCCGTGACAGCGTGGCACGCATTGAATGTCTCTGCTGCATTGGATCAGTCTCCTTTCTTTAACAGGCAAAAGCTTTATAACCTCACTAATGCCTTGCATCGTCTATATTAGATATATAACAACGGGCGGGTGCGGGCGGGTGCGGGCGGGTGCGGGCGGGTGCGGTTTTGATTAAATGTTAGTTCGGGTGGATGCGGATGGTTGACGACTTTTGTGTTGCGGTTGCGGATGAAATAATTGCCTATGCGCGCATCTCTAGTATGTAGTATTAACAGTGATGGGCATGCTACCATGAAAATGTAGTAAGCTAAGCTACAAGTTACTCTTGATTAAATGTAGCTATGCTACAGGGCAAGCTATCCCCAGGGAACTGTAGCAAGCTACGCTACAAGCTACACGGCAAAAGTAGCTTGCAACATGAAACATGCCCTTTGTCTGGCTCTTCAACATTTCTTTTAAATTGCGTACCATGTACAAAATGAGGGAAAAAACACAGGAAACAAATTAAATAAAAGGCAGTGAAACAATAATAATGATAAACAAACACCATAATATATACTATAATTGAGACTTTTAAGCACAGGAAAAAAACTGTTTTAACAGAAACCAGTGGCAAAATGGCAATAACCTGGCCAAAGGAAAAGTAAGAAACATTTGACTCACAAAAGAGACATTAACAAACTCCATCTTTACATGAACTGAAATCAATAAAACTGAACATGTTTAAAGTAAACATATTTTCCTGACTGTGGAACAGAGTCTGACAAAATGAAATTCCTCCCCAACTCCTACATTGTTTCATTGTTAATGTAACCAAAAGTGTACATATGGAACCAAATGGCCCCAATAAGTGTCCAATAATATAATTTAGCTGGGGACAGTCTACAAAACCCTCGAGGGGTCCCCGCACACCACTGTATGCATTTATTTTAGTGTGTATTTTCTTTGACCCACGCCTATAATGTTATTCATTGTCTCTGCCCACAGTTAATAAAAACAGTGACTATCTAGATTTTGATATAAAAAATCAACTGTTTGGTAACAGTTGATAATAGTTATGTGCAGTAAAACTGTGAACTCAACTCACCTTAATGTGTGTTCTTAAATGTGTGTTACACGTCTTTGATGTCGAGAGCAGTTTTGATTTGATTTGGGCTCACAAAGTAAACAACTAAAAATGAATGTTTTGGACATTGTTCTATCCAAACGCATACATTTGTCTTAATGTGACTAAGTAGACTCATTGTAGGCTTCTTGGACGTCGTCTTCATCACAAACATAAAAATCTGAGGGAGAGAATCCCTCTGCTTTTTTTTTTTTAAATAACTGCTTAGACATTGACTCTTCTCTTCTCTGACTCCCTCATCCTCAGGTGGAATGTGCGTGTCTGTTGTGATTTCTATTCCTGGTTTGATGACCCGTCCTTTTTGTCTCTGATTGGTCTGCCAATAATGTTTTTGCACTAACATTCATCATCATCATCGGCGGTCACTCGAACGAATATGATGATCCTCCTGGTAGGGGGGTATCCCTTTATGGAGGATGCCTGTGCGTGACTTTGTTTAACGTGGGGAGACTGGTGCACAGACAGTCACCACACTATCCTTGACAGATCCGGGTCAGGGTCCAGTGGCATGGAGTCCAAGACGACTGGGGACCATTTTCTGCTGCAGCCTTCATCCGCCATCCCAGCCATTGTGACGCTCCATAGGGTTAGCAATCATCCTCCGCCTGTTCCACCGTTGAGGTCGTGGGTTATTTCCCCAAAACTGGGCCCACATGGATGTGGGGGTGCCTTCTTCCGCCGTTGTGGTGGTTCTTACATCTACCGTCTTCCGCCTGCTCCGCCGTTAAGGTCTTCACCGTATCCCTGGCTAGGGGGCAGTCAGGTACTAGGCCTTTGCCAAGGGCCACCTGGGGTAACAGTAGTAAAGGGGTTAACCTCCTCGTGCCCCAAGACCCCTTAGAGGAGCCTCCACTTTAACGTCGTGCCCAGGACGCACTAACATTAACCAATCTTGACTCATCATGGTAAGCCAACCAATCATCATTGATTTTCTTAAACGTACACCAAACATTCATGTTTTTTTTGTTGCAATCTGTTTCTTTCTTTCTTTTCTCTTTCTCTTCTCCCCCTATTTTCTTTTGTAGCGTGTAGCTTTGTCGCTAAGCTATTCATTACCTTGTTCTAAAAATAGCTAAGCTCCGGAAATTGCTACTCGTTCAAAAAATAGCGAAGCTACTGCCAAGCTACTGGAAAATGTAGTTAAACTACGTAACTTTGCTACTTGTAGCGAGCTACTGTCCAACACCATACTTGCCAACCTTGAGACCTCCAAATTCGGGAGATGGGGGGGGGGGGGGGGTTGAGGTGGGCGGGGTTGGGGGGGGCGGTGTTTGGTGGTAGCGGGGGTGTATATTGTAGCATCCCGGAAGAGTTAGTGCTGCATGGGCTTCTGGGTATTTGTTCTGCTGTGTTTATGTTGTGTTACGGTGCGGATGTTCTCCCGAAATGTGTTTGTCATTATTGCAGAGGTGTGGACTCGAGTCACATGACTTGGACTCGAGTCAGACTCGAGTCATGAATTTGATGACTTTAGACTCGACTTGACAAAATGTTAAGAGACTTGCAACTCGACTTAGACTTTAACATCAATGACTTGTGACTTCACTTGGACTTGAGCCTTTTGACTTGACATGACTTGCTACTTTCCCCAAAACCCAAAGCTTAAAAAGTTATTTGGGAGCGTTCCGCATCTTTCATTTTCTTCGTCTGTGTCTATCAGCGTGTTGTTCCTGTCAGCTGGTGTGCTCTCAGTACAATAGCCAATCAAATTAGATCTACGTTGTTTTCATCACACAGCATCCATCCAATCAAATTGCAGGACAACCACCGAACAAGTTGTCAAACAACGTACCAGTGAGAAACAATTATGCCAAAGTTGGTTTTGTTCGGGTATCAAAACTACGACTTGGTCAACAAAAAACGAATTGCCGTATGCAAATCACGCAGTTCGAATATTACAGACGGAGACGCAACAACTTCCAACTTCGTTCGACATTTGAAGTTGCACAAAGAAGGGTCAGTTTTGAATGTAAGATAACGTTTATTAGCTAAGTAACGTGACTTTTATTTTCTGTGTAGTTAAATCAGTGAGGCTATAAACTCACTGCTAACGTTATAACCATAGACATCTTCTAAGGGTACGCATCATGGAGCGCTACTGCCTACTGGCGCAGACGAGACGTGGGGCCGCCATCTTGTAGTGGTGATCAGTGCAATTCATTTGGCAGGAGCAATGAACTGTCAGAGCATTAAATTCATCTTACCTCACTGAATACCACTGATTTTCACGCGCGTTTTTGTCATACGTGTAGCTATGATAAAAGACACATGTTTTATTATTCATAGTTTGCTTAACAGTAATAGAATGTTCTAATATGCTATAAGCGACCAGACGTCCGAGATCAAAACTGGGAATATAATCCCAGAGAAGGGGGAAAAAATGGGACAGCTATTTTTAAGTTGAAGAAACAATTGGATTAGGTTATATATACATGCGTGTATCCTACATAAACAATGTATGAATATATTAGATATCTATATATCTTAGGGACTTATAGACTGTATCTCTGTTGCTGCAGCAGCAGAGAGTTTATTCTGTCTTGACACTTTGTATTGATATTTTCTATTACATTCTTCCCTTAAATGATCATGTTTACACATGTATTTTTTTATGTATGTCGCTTTGGATAAAAGTGTCTGCCAAATACTTAAACATAAACATATATAAACACCTGAAAGTCTTTATATCAGCTAAAACCATCAATCTGTTTCACTGGATCCAAATTCTGTTTTACCCAAGAATGTTAGTATTTGAATATTGTTACTTGAAGACTTATTCCTGGTTACAATTATACTGTTAAAAAAGTATTGTCTTATATTTTGCCTAAAATGAGAATGCATCATATTCAGTGGCGGCTGGTGAATTTTGTTTTAGGTGGAGCAGAAAGTTTGTAAACCAAACCCCTATAGGGGCGTCATCCTCCCCCAGAAGATTTCTTTGTGATTTTCATCTACAAATATTGAAGATCTTTGCTCCTTCTCAACTCTGTGGTAATATTATTTTCATAAAATACAACCAATAGTACGTTAATGTTAAATCTTACTTGTGAAAAGTAATCCCCCAATTCTTATTTTCAACAGTCCGCTCATTTGAGCAGAAAAACGCTGAACACCAGCCCGGCATCTTTGTTTTCTACCTGTCAACTGTCAGTTTAGGCTGCTCGCCAGCTCCTCATCACCACTTCAAGATGGCGGCCAAATTGCTCGCGTCACAGCAACCAATGCTGCGTCTACTTATAAGATGTCTATGGTTATAACGTCATTGCAAACACGGCAATCTGTTGCGTCCACTGCAGTTTGCTACCTTATTCATACTTTTTGTCAAGTGATTTTTTTTTAAACAGGGTTTCATGAGGTACCTATACATAACATTACCTTAGTCAATGTATCACACACAGTAACGTAACGTTAGTCAATGTATCACACACAGTAACGTAACGTTAGATGGCGGTCAGCAGCACCGCGTGTTTTAACCACCTACAAAAAGACAAACATAGTCAAATAAAGGTCAGTTAAAATGTATGCTATATTAAGAATAGGTGTACATATTGCATAGGGCCCTGACATCTAAAAAGTACAACTCTGTTCATTATTATGTTCATGTATTTGTTATGTTTTTCATGTGTACGCACACATCAACACACATACAGTATGAGATGAGATCAATGAGATAAGGTAAGAACAGGATAGAAACTGCTGTGGAACTAGTTACAATGCAATATGCCATGGAAATACAATGTTAACACTTTTGTGCAAATAAGTACAGTTGCATTTGTTTTTTCAAATGTGTTTATTCTGTAAAGGAATGAGTTAAATGTTTAAAATGACTGGTTAATAGTGCTATTATGAAGTGCAATGTCACCACTATCTTTTTTACTGCAATTTCAAATGCATTTGTTTTGATAAATAAATACAGCATTTTAAAAGCATACACAATCTGTGTAAATATATTAGTCTGTGGTTAAAAGGACTTGAAAGGACTCGAAACTCAAAATGCAGGACTTGGGACTTGACTTGAGACTTTCCAGTCTTGACTTTGGACTTGACTCGGGACTTGCCTGTCTTGACTCGGGAGTTGACTCGAGACTTGAGGGCAAATACTTGAGACTTGTGACTTGCAAAGCAATGACTTGGTCCCACCTCTGCATTCTTGTTTGGTGTGGGTTCACAGTGTGGCGCATATTAGCAACTGTGTTAAAGTTGTTTATACAGCCACCCTCAGTGTGACCTGTATGACTGTTGATCAATTTGCCTTGCATTCACTTATGTGTGCGTAAAAGCCGCATATATTATGTGATGGGCACGCTGTTTGTATGGAGGAAAAGCGGACGTGACGACAGGCTGTAGAGGACGCCAAAGGCAGTGGAAATCGAGAGAAATTCGGGGGAATGGTTGCCCCGGGAGATTTTCCAGAGGGGCACTGAAATTCGGGAGTCTCCCGGGAAAATCGGGAGGGTTGGCAAGTATGCCCAACACTGAGTATTGAGAATTCTTAATTTGTTTAAACCAACCTTATTATTAAACTTCCATGGCTATATTTATTGCATATTAACAAATATGTCATATTTTTAATGGAATACATGTTCCTGAATACTGTTTTTATTTGTTGCTCGGTTGAATCAGATTACATGCAACGTGGAGCATTAACCAGCAGGTGGCAACAACTAGCAACTGTGTCTATAATCCAATCCTCAATCAGTAAAGAAGAAGCGTAGTCGGAAGCAAACTCAGGGAGACAGCTAGCAGCGAGCCAGTGCCACAGTTAGCTTCCCGTATAAACAGTGGCAATAATGACTGCCTCCATCGAGAGTTTGCTGGAGGAAATCTCCGGCGTAGAAGACCCAATTGAGGAGCTACAGTGTCTGAAAACTGCACTTTTATCGATACCCGTCAGCGCTTTGAGGGACTTCATTAGCGGACATCGTTTCGATGTGATCTTCTCTTTGTTAAACTCCAATGAAAGGTCGGTATGGTGCTGTTTGCTGAGTCACGTTTCTGTTTGTTACAGATAAATTGCGTCAATTATATTATGCCACAAAAAATATTAATACATATTTAAAAATTCTATAGATTACATTTTTTCAAGTGTTTATTTGAACGTATACGGGTTTACAAAAACTACACATGTGGTTAATAGTGATCATTGACAACATCTGCATTGGCAGGGAGCAGGTTGAGCTCTGTGTGGACGTCCTTGAACGCATCTTAATAGCCTGCAGCCCTTTGCATGTCGCCCAGAACTACAGAGCAAGACTGCAGGCAGGTCTGACCCATCCCAACAATACTGTGAAGATACTGGCTTTGACCCAGGTAAACCAGCTCACAAACTGTGCATGCACCGGTAAATCTAGTAACCAAAAGCTGTACTGTAACCCAGTGGTTGTCATATTTTTTTCCTCATCTCAGAAAACAATGACCAACATTTTTTTTTTTTTTTTTTTTTTTTAAAGTAGCACAGTTGGCCTAAGTATTTGTTAAAAACAAGGCAGCTGTTTTATTTAGCAAGAATATTGAATATTTTTGGCAAATGTAACACTAAAGACAGTTTGAATAGTAACACTGTATTTCAATATTTTAATTATTTTGGTGTACCACTACATAGAGCCTGCATGGCGTGTACCACTAGTTTTAGAATTACTGCTCTAATTTATCAAGGTTCAAGGATTATTCGTCACATGCAGAGTACACCACAGTGAAATGCTTTTTTCCATGCTCTTCAGATATTGCGTACAGTTGGATCCAAACTAGGGATGTCCCGATCCAGGTTTTTGCACTTCCGATCTGATACCGGCAGATACTGGCCTATCCGAGCATGTATTAAAGTTTAAAGTTTTTTAGCCTACTTAGTTGTCAGATTCATGTTGAAAAGGATTTTAGTACTCTTGATAACAACTAGCCAGCTGAATTAGGTGAGTTTGAATAATACACAATGGTTGGTAACAAGAAACTGACCTGTTTATTCAAGGATAAACACAAAATAGACAAAATTATACATGACAAACAGAAATGGCATCATTGAACAGTAAAAAAGTGAACAGTATAAAGTGCAAATAATGCTTTAATCATTATTAAAAGAACCAAAACACACAAACAACCTGAGTGGGACAAAATGTCTTTAACTCAGCATCTATACTTGCTCTTGAACAAGTGTAAACTTTAAAAAAAAAATAAAATTAAAAATAAAATATCTACACACTCCCTTCAATTGTCCCCCCCGCCCCTCCTGACTGCAGTCCGAGCATAATGGGGAGATGTGTTGGATGGTGCGTTGAAAGCCCACTTTACTCACGAGAGATAACGGCTCATTATCCAGAATGATTTCCTCGGCAATGACTCTAGTTATCCCCTGGGCTTTAGCACTGTTCAGTGGCAGTATGTCACGCTTTGCGAACGTTTCTGTCAGAGTTAGTTGGGTAGGACCTTTCTTTTTCTTTTCGTCAGTTTTCTTTAGAAATTCTTCATATTCTTTACGGTGGTATTTCGCTAAATGCTTGATCAGATTTGTTGTATTAAAATGTCTTACAACTTTACCACCACGCTTGACATTATTGTGGCATGTTTTGCACTCCACCTCTTTATCTTTTTCGTTTTGTAGGGTAAAATAATCCCACACAGCTGACATTTTTACCGGTAACTTCCGCTCGCCTTTCGGAACCATGAACCGGCATCCGCTTCCGATTAGGACGGTTAGGACACAGACCTGTGGATGTGTTGAAGGTGTGCTGGAAAATGCGGAACGGAAATTAGGGAGCAGCAGAAAAGTGGAATGTATTATTTAAATCGATGCGTTGGAAAACACGGACCGGATTTCTTTTTAAAACTGGATCTGCATTGGCATTTTCCCATGCCTTGCCTATACGCATTTTTTGGCCAATATCGGCGGCCGATCCGATCCAAATATCGGATCGGGACAACCCTAATCCAAACACTAGTTGCTGAATCTAATACACTTAAATACAAAAAATAAAAAAAATTGAATGGCTCTGATGTACATTAATTACAAGACAATATTTTACACAATAAGTCCCAGTAGTTATGGTAGAAGTATCAGTACAAGTGAAAGTACAGTGGTCACATATAGTACCAGTGCAATGTCAAATAGTATAACAGTATACACAGTATAGGAAGTAATACATATTAAGGTGTCTACAGTTCTTTGGCAGTTGAGTAGTGACAGTAGTATGAACAAAGGTAATGGAACAGTATGACTTCTTTTATACTCTTGTTTTTACATTATTTACAGTCATTGAATGAAGAGTATTGTAGTCCAGTAATTACAGGACTTATCTGTCTCATCAGGTTGGTAGAATGGTGGAGCACCCTGACGCTGTCACCGAAATCCTTAACAACGATGACATTCTTCAAACGGTCATCCACTCTATTGCAGAAGAGAACATGACAGTGGCCAAACAGGTAAGCAATAATTGCAGTCTTTCCTTCATATATGATGTGTTCTAGGGCTGGGCCGGTAATATCAATACATATTGCCATAGACACGTAATCAATATCAATATAAAATGTGTTCGATGAAACGTACTATATATGTTTTGTTCTTAAATAAAATCGTGATCATACTAGACAAACTTGTATTTTAGTAGTAAGTAAGCAAACAAACGCTCCTAATCTGTCTGCTGACATATGCAGTAACATATTGTGTCATTTCTCATTCTATTATTTTGTCAAAATTATAAAGGACGACCTGTAAAAAATTATTATTAATTTACTTGTTCATTTACTGTTATTATCTGGTTATTTTCCGTTTCAACATTTTCTATCTACACTTCAGTTTGAATGCAATAATCACTTATTCTTCTGTTTGATAATTTACATTAGTTTTGGATGATACCACAAATGTAGGTATCGATCCGAAACTAAGTCCTTACAGGATCATACATTGGTCATATTCAAAGTCCTCATGTGTCCAGGGACGTATTTCCTGAGTTTATAAACATAATATGAATTTTAAAAAAAGCAACAAAGATTTTGTGATGATTAAAAATATCGATGTAATCATAGTAGTATTGATTAGATACGCTCTTGTACTTGATATCATTACAGGTGAGCTACAGTGTATAGTGAAGCATGTTTTAGCTATTCCTCATCCTGCGGGGATGATACTTGTAAGAAACGTACTTAATTTGTTGCCATGGAGGCAAGTATTAGGGATTTAGAAGTAGCTAAAACACTGCGGACTGCGGATGGACGATAGCTGCTAGCTAGCTAGCCATGTCTTACAGCACCTCTTGTAGAGCTGTGTTTTAGTGTTAGAGCTTTACCATTATCTTTAGTTTTTAGGCCAAAATGCGTCCGTTCTTCCTTTTCTGTCTACACACCTTGTCTGTTTGTAAGTACTCCATGATTGTGCGCTGCCGAACATGCTCCACTGCTCGTAAAATGAGCAATGTCATGATGTGGCGACGCGCCGTCATGCCCGTAAAAAAAAAAGAAATGGGGAACCGGTACTTTTCAAACGGAGTACAGTACCATTTTTATTCATTACGCTTGGTTGCGCCATCTTACTCTCTCGCTGGTGATTCTCTCCACCATGTGAGAATAAAAAATAAAAATGAGTGCCGCAGAGTCAAGAAATTGTCAATAAAACAAGAAAAGGCTCTTTGAAAGTATGGCAGTTTTTTTTGTTTTGTTTTTTAAAAGGATCATAGTCCTTCGCCGCGCTAATCTTTTTTTAACCATCGTCTGTTCAGATGTACGGAAACAATAGGTTGGAAATGAAGTGCAGGACTGTATGAAAAATAAATAACAAAATGTAACAAATGTACTACTTATAATACTTTGGTCCATAATATTTAAATGATAATTACTGCATGATATAAATTCATTTCTATCCTTAAATAAGAATAACAGACCAAATTAAATGTTACACACACACACACACACACACACACACACACACACACACACACACACACACACACACACACACACCATGTAACTTCCTGGCAGTTAACTTGCAGAAAATAGTTTTTCCTCAGATTTCTGTATGTTTACATTTTTACACTTTGCACTATTCTGTTACACTGTGTTACAAGTATTTATGTATGCCTTATTTTGCAACTCCATTTTAAAAAGGGTATTGTTAAGTGTTCAATGTGATTTTAGAATTGTGTTTACACTGACTGTTTAAATGATTTCCATGGCTGTGTTAACATTTCCTTTCTGCTTTGATAGCTGAGAGGAGGAAGGTTACATTTGAAAATACAAATGTTTACATAAATTATTTTTTTTCTCCAGGTCAATATTTTCCACATGTCATAAAAAAACATCAATAATTATCAATATTGATCCATTTAAAAAACATCGTAATACAGTATTCAACCATATCGCCCAGCCCTAATTTGTACATTTTTTTTAACAGTGTTTTCACTTGTGTTGCAGGCCATCCAATCCCTATCGAAGCTGAGCCACTCCAAACCTGGTTTGGACAAACTGTTTAAGAGTGATTTACTGAAAGCTCTGAAAGACGTGATGGCTACAAGTGACATTATCCGATATAGAATATATGAAGTAAGATTATTTTAGCGGACTTATTCAGGGTACCTATGGCTTGTATTATTTAAAATGTATTTTTCGTTTTCAGCTGGTTGTTGGAATTTCTTCTATGTCGCCAATTTCGCTTGGCTACTGCGCCAACAGCGGGTTATTGTCTCAGTTGCTCGAGGAACTAACAGGCGATGACGTCTTAATAAGGTAATAAACTCAGTGTTATTATAAATATAAAGGTAACAATATACATATACACACATATGTATACATACAGTGTGCACATAAAACGTTGATAGGTTATTTTCACAAATTACAGTGCATTAAAAAGATAAAAACATCCATCCATCCATACATTTTCTACCGCTCGTCCCTTTCGGGGTCTCATATGTATTCGTTTTATAGACAAAATTCCAAAAAAAATGCAGTTCCCCCTTTACCCCCAGTAGATGCACTAATAATAATAATGATGATAATGATGTAGGGGCAGCACAGTGCACGAGGGGTTAGTGCATCTGCCTCACAATACGAAGGTCCTGAGTAGTCTTGGGTTTAATCCCGGGCTCGGGATCTTTCTGTGTGGAGTTTGCATGTCCTCCCCGTGACTGCGTGGGTTCCCTCCGGGTACTCCGGCTTCCTCCCACTTCCAAAGACATGCACCTGGGAATAGGTTGATTGGCAACACTAAATTGGCCCTAGTGTGTGAATGTGAGTGTGAATGTTGTCTGTCTATCTGTGTTGGCCCTGCGATGAGGTGGCGACTTGTCCAGGGTGTACCCCGCCTTCCGCCCGATTGTAGCTGAGATAGGCTCCAGCGCCCCCCGTGACCCCAAAAGGGAATAAGCGGTAGAAAATGGATGGATGGATAATGATGTATTGAGATTATTAGAGATTAATAGAGCTTTTAGTCCCCCCAAAAGACCAATTGACGCCACTGGTTCGAACGCTTAATGAGACACATCAGCCACTGGTTTGAATGCCTAATGAGACACATTATTGATGAAACTAAGACATAAAAATGTGAATATTGTGGAATCATTGAATGCGTCATCTACTGTGTTTGCGGGTTATCATGCTGGGAAGACTGGCAAATGGGATACAATAATCAATCGGTGGGACTGTATACATGCAAGAGGGAACTCGTTTACAATAATCTATCAAATCTATTATTATTATAATCCTGTTTTTAAAAATTCCAAAACCTAAATAAGATTTTTGCATGTTATTTTTAAAAGCTAGTTTCAATCCAGTTTTGTCAATGATTGTTTTTAGTGTATGTAAACATACTGAGTGTGTGTATGGGGATTAGATTAAGTGTGGTGTGGGCGCTAATAATAAGTAATATTTAAGATATCTAATGTTGAATTTTCATTCACAAAATAAAATCAGAAAGATGGAGCCTTTGATGCCTGAGTAATGTTATTACCGGTACATTTTAAGGGCCACATCAATTGAGATGGTGACAACTGTTGCCCACACCCAACATGGCCGACAGTACTTGGCCCAGCAGGGTATAATGGACAAGATTTCCAACATGATTAAAGGAGCAGAAACGGATCCCTTGTTCTCCTTGTATCTTCCAGGTGAGCTGCCAAATTACGATGCTCCTAAAGATAAAACGCTGCCTTCACTATTGATTTTACTTGCACTTTTCCAGGTTTGGTGAAGTTCTTTGGCAACTTGGCCATCATGGACAGTCCCCAGCAGGTTTGTGAGAGCTACCCAGTGTTCCAGAATAAAGTGTTTGAAATGGCAATGGACGCGGATCCCGTGATGGTCGGCGTCGCTCTGGACACTTTGGGATTGCTCGGTTCTACCGTGGAAGGGAAGCAGGTCCTGCAGAAAACAGGTAAAGTGGCACCTTAATTTAAGAGTGTTTTGAGATAAGAGCTGTCTTTGGCTAATAGTTATTCTTTAAGTTGCAAGCAAACATGTGTTATAAGAATCCCCAGCATGAGTTGGCGTAGCAAATGCCACAGTGAACCCCGAAAGATCTGACCAAAACATCTGGTCTCACTTGCTAGCATTAGCTTATAGCTAGAGATGGACATAACTTTGTTTTTACAACCATGGGAAGAAAGGACAGTACCGAGAACAAAAATGTGGATTATATTTACTGATCATCAAAAACATGGTTGAGTGTATCACTGATTGTCTGCAACATACTAAAGCAGAATCAGTTGATACACTAGCCCAGGGGTCGGCAACCCGCGGCTCCGGAGCCGCATGCGGCTCTTTGATCACTCTGATGCGGCTCAGCAGCTTACTTGCTGAACCCCCCAATTGTCCCGTGAGACTTCCGGATTTCAGTGCCTCTCGCTGAATACTCCCGGGATTAATATTCACCGATTTTCACCCTTAAAGCTATATTAAGGGCGTGCTGTGATGGTACAACATTTGACGCCCTCTACAATCTGTATTGACAGAGTGCCAGCCAAACTCTTGTTATGCAATATACATCTTCTGCTTGCACACGTACTTGACAGCAAGGCATACTTGGTCAACAGCCACACAGGTTACACCGACGGTGATCATATAAAACAACTTTAACACTCATACTAATAATGCGCCACACTTTGAACCAAAACCAAACAAGAATGACAAACACATTTCGGGAGAACATCTGCACCTTAACACAACATAAACACAACAGAACAAACACCCACAATCCCATGCAGCCCTGACTCTTCCGGGCTAGAATTATACACCCCTGCTACCACCAAACCCCGCCCCCACCCCAAGCCTGCTCCCTCACACATCAACCCCCCCCCTGTGCGTCGGTTGAGGTGGGTGGGGTTTGGTAGCGGGGGTGTATAATGTATCCCGGAAGAGATAGGGCTGCATGGGATTCTGGGTATTTGTCCTGTTGTGTTTATGTTGTGTTACGGTGCAGATGTTCTTCCGAAATGTGTTTGTCATTCTTGTTTGGTGTGGGTTCACAGTGTGGCGCATTATTAGTAAGAGTGTTAAAGTTTTTTTTATACCGCCACCGTCAGTGTAACCTGTGTGGTTGTTGAGCAAGTATGCCTTGCTGTCACCTACATGAGCAAGCGACAGCACCATACAACATGTGGATGATCAGACACGCTGGTTGTAGTGGGCGCTATATGCCGTACCATCACAGCACGCATGACGCTGACAAGCGCTAGTCATTCAAAACCTGCGTGCCGCACCAGCTTAAAAAATCCATATAAAGGTGTGGGCAGCGTGTCTGAGACCCCTGGTTTAAACATAGCACAAAGCAAAAAAAAATTGTTTATATACAGTGTTATTTCATTTAAAATTTCAAACATTTTTGCGGCTCCCATAGTTTTCTAAAATTTGTGATACTGGTCAAAATGGCTCTTTGACTGGTAAAGGTTGCCGACCCCTGCACTAGCCAAATATTTTAAAATAATATCAACTCCGTTTCTTCGCAAGGATTATTAGTCATTCTTAATCTAAAATGGGAATATATGAACATCCGAGGAGTCAGCATCCTAATGACAGCAGACCTTTTAGTAAGTGACATTACATTGTTTGTTGGCTCTCATGAAGTCTGCAGTGAGTAATAATCAGTGATGAAGAAAAGAAAAAAAATTGTGATGTTTTTTAAATTAATGTGCCGCTTATGCTTAAAATGATCCCAAAAAAAATAAATAATAAATATATATATATCCGCTTATTCCCTTTGGGGTCGCGGGGGCGCTGGAGCCTATCTCAGCTACAATCGGGCGGAAGGCGGGGTACACCCTGGACAAGTCGCCACCTCATCGCAGATATATATATATATATATATATCCATCCATCCATCCATTTTCTACCGCTTATTCCCTTTGGGGTCGCGGGGGGCGCTGGAGCCTATCTCAGCTACAATCGGGCGGAAGGCGGGGTACACCCTGGACAAGTCGCCACCTCATCGCAGGGCCAACACATATATATATATATATATATATGTATGTGTGTGTGTGTGTGTGTGTGTGTGTGTGTGTGTGTGTGTGTGTGTGTGTGTGTGTGTGTGTGTGTGTGTGTGTGTGTGTGTGTGTGTGTGTGTGTGTGTGTGTATATATATATTCTATTTATGCATTCTAAATATGCCCATTAATGCATTACATATATGCTTACATCATGCATATATAACCTGAATGGAGGTGTTTGGATCTTTTTTTATAAGGGCTTTGTAGGCGGAATAGAGCGGCTTCATTGTAAGTGGACTTTGGAACGCATTTATTTATTATTTAGAATGCAATCATTATGTCTATCATAATGATTGTGAACAACAGGAAAGCATTCAAAAAAAGTGCAGTTCCCCTTCAACGAAAGCCCACAGCAAAGCCAAATGACTTGCATAAGATGGGTTAGTGCAAGTTCAACAAATTATGGCTCCAGAACAATCAATTTAATGCATGCTTGAAGCTGGTGGATGGAAACATGTAGAGTGTTCAGGACCCGAATGTGGAGCCATTGAGGAGGGAAGCGTTTGTAAACATTACGGTGGAAGTGACAGGAATGATAATGTAAAGGTCAAAAATTCGGATAGGTCAGTGTCAAACGATGCTCAAAACGCCACAACACTTCCACAACTATACAAGGATCAACTTAACCCCCCAAAGAAGTGTTATATGGTGCCAATTGCTGAAGGAGATCAATATGCAATATTTACTAGTGAAATTATACTATTGCATACAGTAAACCCGCACTAATTTCTCTGTGATAAGTGTGCTCACAGCAGTAAAACTATAAAAAAAAATGTGTTTCTGTTATTTCTATTATATATTCCAATAATTTCAGGTCAGCTCGTCATGCCTAATCTAATATTTTTTCCCCCAAGTTTAACACAGCAACTGACATTAAAACTTATAAAGTTGTCTGTTTAGTGTTTACACTCAGTTTTTGGTTGGATGAGCAAACCAAGGAAGATTTGCGAATGTACCGTAATCTTGTTTATTAGCAATATGTTTTTTTTTTAAAAAGTCACAAAAACAGGTACAATTATTAATACATACCAGATACAAAATGAGCTGAGCAAATTTGAATCTTATCCACATTATGCACATCCAAATTATGTTTGAGGCTTGCAAGCCATAATCGCCCTCATTCTTTTTAGACAATTGCTCTGTCTGCACTGTTTTTCACACTTTGTGAAGATACAGCAGTAATACTCTAGATGTTTTTATCTTTTTTCTCAATTCTGACATTTGCAAAAACACTGCAAACGTTAACTATTTAGTTTTAGCAGAGATGAACAGTACCTTTCACAGACTTTATATTGTTGTGGTTTCCTCTACCATTGCTGACGTTCCGGTTGTTGTTACATGAAAACCTTGCCCTTATGTGGGCTCTGTACCGAGGATGTCGTTGTGGCTTGTGCAGCCCTTTGAGACACTTGTGATTTAGGGCTATATAAATAAACAATGATTGATTGATTGATATGAAGCATACTGCACTTCATCCATCCATCCATTTTCTACCGCTTGTCCCTTTTGGAGTCGCGGGGGGTCGCTGGAGCCTATCTCAGCTGCATTCGGGCGGAAGGCAGGGTACACCCTGGACAAGTCCCCACCTCATTGCAGGGCCAACACAGATAGACAGACAACATTCACACTCACATTCACACACTAGGGCCAATTTAGTGTTGCCAATCAACCTATCCCCAGGTGCATGTCTTTGGCGGTGGGAGGAAGCCGGAGTACCCGGAGGGAACCCACTTTTTGCAAGAAAACATTTACATGGCAAATATGAAAAATGGCTGTTATGTTTGCTAATATTTTTTTCAATAGAGATTCTGGTGTAGTTAGTTTAATCATGTTGTTTTCCAATGTGAGAGAGCAGTGAATAATAATAATAATAATAATAATAATACATTGTATTTATAAGGCGCCTTTCTGGGCACTCAAGGAAAATCAAAACAATAAAATCAAATTGGATAAAAACAACAACAACAAAGATAAAGAAGAAAAGATGATTACAATGAATAAGCAGTCAGGAATAGGTGTGTTTTGAGTCTTGATTTGAAGAGGGATATTGAGTCTTAAGTTACGAAGGTCTGGTGGCAAAGAGTTCCAAAGATGTGGGGCAGAGAGGCTGAAAGCTCGGGCACCCATGGTGGACAGTTTAAATAAAGGGACAGTGGGTGAAGAGGATCTTGGGGAACGTGAGGGCGTGGCGACATGGATCAGGTCAGAGAGATATGATGGAGAGAGTTTATGGATGGCTTTGAAAGTGAGGAGAATTATTTTAAAGTGGATATGATGTTTGATGGGTAGCCAGTGGAGTTGCTGCAGAACAGGGGTGATGTGCTGTATTGAAGGGGTTCTGGTGATTATCCGGGCTGCAGAGTTCTGGAGAAGCTGAAGTTTGTGAAGTGACTTGTGAGGGAGACCAAACAGGAGAGAGTTGCAGTAGTCCAGGCGAGAGGTGACCAGGCTATGGACTAGTATGGCAGCAGTATGTGGGGTAAGGGATGGGCGAAGACGATTAATGTTCCGTAGATAAAAATAAGCAGACCGGGTAATGCTGTTTATGTGGGCTTGAAAGGAGAGTGTGCTGTTCATAATCAATTCATATATTTACGATTCTATTTTGACCCTCTGATTTTCCTTTGTCTTTGTACTTTGTTGTCCGTATGGATGTGAAATGGTCTTAAATTATATTCATTATGGTCTTAAAAAAGTATGTAAAAGTCTTAAATTTGACTTGTTGAAACCTGCACAGACCCTGTGAATGTGAGTCAGCTGATTTCACGTTATCTTCTCTTCAACACCGCTCGGCCTCTTTTTTTTCTTTGTTCTTGAGTGTGTGTGGCAAAAAAGGCAAAGTGAAAAGCAAACCAAATGCGCAGAGTGGAATATGTTTTGTTATTAGAAATAAAACAAACTTTTTGCTCCGACCCCCGCAGGGGACAGATTTAATGCGGTATTGGTAAGGATAAGCCAGCTCGCCAGCGCTGGCGCAACAGAGCTCAGAGTGCGCAGCTTGGAGGCCATATCACAACTCCTCACTCTGCAGGTATGTATAGCACCACCTAAGAAATATATATACTGTAGTTTGAGTACTATCAATGTTGATCGCTGGTGTTCTTTTACTAGCCAGAACAACAGACAGAAGATCTGCTGGCCCTTTCGGAGTCATGGTTCCGCCTTTTATCCAAACAGCCTGTTGACATGATTCGGAACATCAGCACTCAGCCGTTCCCAGAGCTGCACTGTAGTGCCCTGAGGGTCTTCACTGTAAGTACCTCCGCCGCTTGCATACACAATGTATTGTCCTCTTTATCCACAGCTGTCTCATTTTTATGTACATTTCTCCAAGGCCATTGGCACTCAGCCGTGGGGTCAGAGGTTAATGATCGGCTCACCTGGTTTCATGGAGTTTATTCTGGATCGTTCTACTGGTCAAAGCAAAGAGGCCAAAGATGCCAAGTTTGAACTGGTGGGCTCACTTGTGAGTTCTTCGACGGCGGCGGAGATACTTGGCACTCAGAATTACATCTCTCTCAAGGCCTATCTGAAAGAGGGACCCTACTATGTGTCGGCAGTGGCCGCAGTGGGCACAGAAGGAGCAGACTGAGAGTCACTTGACTTTGTGCAATCATGTTTACATACAAGTGGGTTCACACATTTTCCACAAAAATACATCTAATATTGCACTTATTGAATTCATCTAGAAACAGAATGTAAATGATTTAAATTACATTAATTTTAACATAAAGGGGCGTTACTTTACCTTAGACGTAACATTTGAAAGTAGAACTGGACATAATACCAAACCAAAAGGCACAGATTAAAGATATTTTTGCTTACATAAAATAATTTATTTTTGTTTGTGTGTCTGTGTTTATATTCACATTTTATATATAAGAGTGAAATATTGGTTTAAGTGTGCTTGTTTATGTTGAGTATGTTTTTTCAGTTGCGTCTTTCGAACGCATCAACTCTTTTGAATTGCTTTCTGAAGTGAACGATGAGAACCGATTCGCAGTTGCAAGTTTTTCGTTTGGGAGACATTTTTTATGCACACGCAGCTGAAGTACTGGCAATTTTTATTTACATACTGTACATGCTTTTTCTTCATAATTGTAATTTTTCTGTATTGTGAAAATGCAATTTTTCTATGAAGTGTTTTTAAGTGAGGTAAAATTAAAAATGATTCTTGTCCGGAAAGGGTGGAGTGCATTCTCCGAGATCTTGCCCCAATGTGGAGGAGTTCAAGTACCTTGGGGGTCTTGTTCACGATTGAGGAAAGAGTGCATCGTGAGATCGACAGGTGCATGCAGTGATAAGGACCTTTCATCGGTCTGTCGTGGTGAAGAAGGGGCTGAGCCGAAAGGCAAAGCTCTCAATTTACCGGTCAATCTATGTCCCTATCCTCACCTATGGTCATGAGCTTTGGGTTATGACCGAAAGGACAAGATCCTGAGTACAAGCGGCCAAAATTAGTTTCCTCCGTCGGGTGTTGGGGCTCTTCCTTAGAAAAGAGTGAGAAGCTCTGTTTTCGGGAGGAGCTCAGAGTAAAGCCGCTGTTCCTGCGCATTGGAAGGAGCCAGATGAGGTGGTTTGCATCTGGTCAAAATGTACCCCGGATACCACGTCCAACCGGAAGAAAGCCTTGGGGAAGACCCAGGACACGTTGGAGAGACTATATCTCCCAGCTGGCCTGGGAATGCCTTGGGATCCCCCTGGACTAGCTGGACGAAATGGCGAGGGAAGTCTGAGCTTCTCTGCTTAGGCTGCTGCCCCCGCAACCCGACCTCTGATAAGCGGACGAAGATGGGTGGTAAATTCAAAATACTGACGTCACTGTCAAAGCACAGAGATATGGCACCCCCTAATGGAAAGTTAACAATAAAAACCCAAAATGTGTTAATATTTCAGAGTAATTCCCACCATTAAAGTAATACTGGTGTATGTTTAAATTATTGTCGTCCACATCTTTTCTAACTGCTATCAGTGATTGTTTCCTTGATAAAGACAAAAAACTGAAAAACACAAATAAGCCAGTCTTTTGAACGGCTCCTAAAGTGCAGCAAATTTAACATTCATTTTGATTGTCTTTGGTGAGTTGGCGACTTGTCCAGGGTGTACACCGCCTTCCGCCCAAATGCAGCTAGATAGGCTGCAGCACTCCCGCGACCCCGAAAGGGACAAGCAGTAGAAAAATGGATGGATGGATAGTTGATTTTACACATTTGGGTATGCACCTGGGGATAGGTTGATTGGCAACACTAAATTGGCCCTGATGTGTGAATGTTTGACTATCTGTGTTGGCCCTGTGATGAGGTGGCGACTTGTCCAGGGTGTACACCGCCTTCCGCCCGTGTGCAGCTGAGATAGGCTCCAGCACCCCCCTGCGACCCCGAAAGGGACAAGCGGTAGAAAACGGATGGAAGGGTTAAAAACTGTACCTTACAATACGGACAGTAGTTGCGCTTCACAGCCTGTAGAAGGAGAACCGCGCACTTCTGTCACACAGTCTACCTAAAATACTGTCGAAGAAGAAGAACACGGAAGTTTTGATATTCAGAAACGCGGCGCCACACACGAATGTCATGCCGTCCTTTGCACTATTTATGTCTTGTTTGAATGAGGTTTGAAATGTGAATAACTCATAGGAGTCATATGTTTTACTTAACTTTACAGTGGGAAAAAGTGCTGATTTTGCGGAGTTAGCGAAACGCTTATGCCGGAATTAGAATTGATCTAACAAGCTAACTCCTATACGTCAGACGATGGATCAAGACCAACAACTGAGAAACGTAAGTCAATATTCTACATGGTTATTTTTGTGGAATCCAACGCAACGTCTCTTTGCGGTGTGTATAAGCTGCTTATAATGATGTAAATGCTGTTTTGTAGCTGCGGGATTTTCTTCTGGTTTACAACCGCATGACTGAGATCTGCTTCCAGAGATGCACCAGCAACTTTAACTACAGGAACCTCACCATGGACGAGGCAAGGACACTGGTTCTCCATGCCATTTCTGGCCTATTTAATACACACAGAGCAATGCCTCGCAGTATCATTTATTGTCACATTGATAAATATATCATCAATATGGGCCATCCTACAGAATTGGTTCAAAGAGAGGCTGGAAATATTTTAACATTTTTTAAGTTGTATTTTCAAACGTTGTGTGTGTACATATATATATTAGGGCTGCAACAACTAATCAATTAAATCGATTAAAATCGATTATAAAAAATAATTGGCGATTAATTTAGTCATCGATTCGTTGGATCTATAATATGCGCATGCTCAGAGGCAATTGTTTATTATTATTATTATTATATATATTTTTTTCCATAAACCTTTATTTATAAACTACAACATGTACAAACAGCTGAGAAACAATAACCAAAATAAGTATGGTGCCAGTATGCTGTTTTTTTCTTTCTTTCAATAAAATACTGGAAAGGATAGAAATGTAGTTTGTCTCTTTTATCCGATTATTAATCGATTAATCGAAGTAATAATCGACAGATTAATCGATTATCAAAGTAATCGTTAGTTGCAGCCCTAATATATATATATATATATATATGTGTGTATATATATATCAGATATTGTAATATATATAAATATACACACACACATATATATATATATATATATATATATATATATATATATATATATATATATATATATATATATATATATATATATATATATGTATGTATGTATATGTGTGTGTATATTTATATATATTACAATATCTGAAGTACACAATTCTGTTAACTTGTATTTTCAGATTATTTGGAAATGTTTGTCATCTCCCCAAATTTGTCACTACCGGATCATAGCCTTCAAATATGAATATAAAAGATGTTACTTTGTTAAAATCATGATTACTTACATTGTGTAAAGATGATTTTACAAATAATTACTGAGGTTTTTTATGATAAAATCCATAAGAATTAATTCAACAAATGTTCTTACTTCATCCATCCCTTCATCCATTTTCTACCGCTTGTCCCTTTTGGGATCGCGGGGGGTGCTGGAGCCTATCTCAGCTGCATTCGGGCGGGAGGCGGGGTACACCCTGGACCAGTCTCCACCTCATCACAGGGCCAACACAGATAAACAGACAACATTCACACTCACATTCACACACTAGGGCCAATTTAGTGGTACCAATCAACCTATCCTCAGGTGCATGTTTTTGGAGGTGGGAGGAAGCCGGAGTACCCGGAGGGAAGCCGCGCAGTCACGGGGAGAACATGCAAACTCCACACAGAAAGATCCCGAGCCCGGGATTGAACTCAGGACTACTCGGGACTTTTGTATTGTGAGGCACATGCACTAACCCCTAGTTCTTACTTCAATATATAAAATTCTTCAAAATCGACATACAATATTTATTTTTAAAATGCATAACACTGATCAGATTGATTTCAGAGTTAATGATTTATGAAATTGAACATACACTTAACCAATCAGTATCATACTATTTTAGTTGATAACGCAATATACCTGCTGAATGTTGGAAATATTGCAAACACTAATGTTTTGTAGTCAATAAATTGTTTTTATTTTTTTTTTGAGAAAACTGTTTATATCAGTTGAAAATAAGTACCCACGCGGGTTCAGTATTCAGTGGTAGCATGGTGGGGCAGTGGTTGGCGCTTGTGCTTTGCAGAGAAAAGGTCCTAGGTTCCATTCTTGAGCTCTGGGTCTTGCTGTGTGGAGTTTGCATGTTTGCAACTGTGTGAGTTCTCTCCAGGTACTCTGGATTCCTCCCACCTCCAAAAACATACAACTGGGGATAGGCCACTCCCACTTCCATAGACATGCACCTGGTGATAGGCTGATTAGCAACACTAAATTGACTCTAGTGTCTGAATGTGAGTGTGAATCTTGTCTATCTGTTTTGGCCGGGCAGAGGTGGTGACTTGTCCAGGGTGTACCTTGCCTTCCACTAGAGTGCAGCTAGGATAGGCAGGTCTAGGGTTAGCCTTCCTTTGCTCCCTGGCCGATAAATCATTGATGACTTCAAACTTTCCTTCTTAGTTTCTTTTCCTATTTCTTTCATATTCCTTTTTTTAATATTCTTGGTGATAACTGGGTCAGCCTTTACTCTGTCTCTGTATTCTCTCAACCTTTCTTTTCCACATTTTTTTATTTGGTTTTGGCACGTCGATTCTTTCTCTCTGAACTCCACAAGTACAGCTAGATGGATGGATGGACCAGCAGTACATTAAAAACATGCTTATTTGCTTTAAATCGATTATTGAAACAATGATTTTTGAAAATAACTAATTTTAAGACTTCAAGAACACATTATTTCAAAATTGTAGGACTAAACTACTTACTATTTAATTTTGTCACTACCAAAATGATCATGTCACCATCATATTTATTAATGAACATATATTTTGGGTGTTAGAATTCTTGCTAATTTTGACCATAACTGAATAATGCTGGCAAGCATATGGCTAGCAAACACATCTTTGAAGAGTTGAACACGCATAAAAACACAATATGTTGCATAAAAGCTGAAAACGTTTACATAACGGAAGAGAATATGTGTTCGGTAGTACCGTATTTTCCGCACTATAAGGCGCACCGGATTATTAGCCGCACCTTCTATGAATTACATATTTCATAATTTTGTCCACCAATAAGCCGCCCCGGACTATAAGCCGCGCCTACGCTGCGCTAAAGTGAATGTCAAAAAAACGCTGCGCTAAAGTGAATGTCAAAAAAACAGTCAGATAGTTCAGTCAAACTTTAATAATATATTGAAAACCAGCGTTCTAACAACTCTGTCCCAAAATGTACGCAAATGTGCAATCACAAACATAGTAAAATTCAAAATGGTGTAGAGCAATAGTAACATAATGTTGCTCGAACGTTAATGTCACAACACACAAAATAAACATAGCGCTCACCTTCTGAAGTTATTCTTCATTCGTAAATCCTTCGAATTCTTCGTCTTCGGTGTCCGAATTGAAAAGTTGTGCAAGCGTGGTATCCAAAATGGCCGGTTCCGTCTCGTAGAAGTCATCGGGAGTCAGTGTCGCTGTTGTTCTGTGAATCCTGCCTTCCGGAAAGCTCGGACCACAGTTGTGACCGAAATATCTGCCCAAGCATTTACGATCCACTGGCAAATGTTGGCGTATGTCGTCCGAGGCTGTCTGCCCGTCTTAGTGAAGGTGTGTTCGCCTTCGGAGCTGTGTGAAAAAAGCCACCCGGCCTCTTCGCGTAAACTTCCCTTAACCACTCGCTCATCTTTTCTTCATCCATCCATCCCTTCGAGTTAGCTTTTATGATGACGCCGGCTGGAAAGGTCTCTTTTGGCAAGGTCTTCCTTTTGAATATCACCATGAGTGGAAGTTAGCATGGCAAGCTAGAACCACAGTGAAGGATGACTTCTCATTCCCTGTGGAGCGAATATTCACCGTACGTGCTCCCGTTCCACAGTGCGGTTCAGTTGCTGTGAAATACGGTAGTAATCCGTGTGCGGATGGAGAGATTGCGTCTTTTTATGAACCGGATCGTTTAGTAGGAGCCATTTTGTGGTCTTTACAGATGTAAACAGGAAATGAAACGTACGGTGATATCCGCGCGTTTTTTCTTCTTCTTCCGGGGGCGGGTGAAGCGCTTCCTGTTCTATGGGGGCGGGTGAAGCGCTTCCTGTTCTATGGGGGCGGGTGCTTTCCTTGGCGGTTGCTTGCGTAGAAGAAGAAGCGCTTCCTGTTCTACCGGGAAAAAAGATGGCGGCTGTTTACCGAAGTTGCGAGATCGAAACTTTATGAAAATTAATCGTAATAAAGCGCACCGGGTTATAAGGCGCACTGTTAGCTTTTGAGAAAATTTGTGGTTTTTAGGTGCGCCTTATAGTGCGGAAAATACGGTAACAGTTTTTAGACATACACACTTATTTCTAAACTTTGGAACACATTTATTTAGAAACTATTTCCTAAGCAACAATGAGGCGGATACATGTAATGTCACTTCCTGGTCAAAAATGTAGGAGTGTGGCCTAAATTTAGAATCAGCAATGCCTCTAAAACTCGTGTTTCAGTAGTGACAAACTAGGGACATGATTTTTTGTGTGCAGTCTTTTTATTTAAAAATGAAACCTACAATGAATCCCTCTTTCAACCTCTGTTTAAACTTAATCATAAAGATCTTTTAAATTATACAATTGAAACAAATCCAAACAATGTTTTAAGCAGTACTTTTATAAATTGAAATGTAGGGGTTATGTTGGGGCACAGCTACTTCTCAATATAAAGTACTCTATAAAAGATGATTTTGTATTTATCTCTTATTATTATTCCAATTAATGCCTTGGGTTGAAACAAATCATAATATAAAGTAAGTAAAATGCAAGTTTGAATACTTAAGTGTCTTATTAAATAAACCCTTTTCTTTTTTGGTTAAGGGACCGCTCTTTGCTTTAATTTGGTAGAATGCCCCATTTATAACAGAGACTTCTGCTATAGGAGCGCTGTGTGGACAGCTGTGCAGGGAAGCTGATCCGCTCGAACCACCGCCTGATGGCCACCTACGTGCAGCTGATGCCCCGGCTCGTGCAGCGGCGAATGGAGGAGATGGAGAGCAAGGCTGCTGCGAATAGGGCGGCAGAAGCAGCCGGTTCTCTCGCAAGCACATCCGAAACCTCAGTTAGCACAATCCCACCGCCTCAAGAACCGCTGTTGTTACCTCAGCCAGTGACTGATGATATCCACACATCACCGACTGAGACATAAAGGCTCACGACGTCTGCTTCCCTAAGATGGCAGCAAACTCCTTTGTAGCCGACGTCCCAGTAGGTGGCACACAAGTGGAACAACTTAACAGAAACAGAACATGGTGCATTTTTTGGGGGGAAATGATGACATTTGTCACAAAAGTCAACAGTTGACTGGGAAATGCCTAGTGGGATGCATTGTGGTTGTCAAAACCTTGCATTGGTAGTTGACAAAAGGTGCTGTCTCACCAGTTTATGGAAGTGAGTTATTTAACGCATGTTCCAAACTGTAAAATAAAAATGTGGCTTGGTTGCAACCCCTGAGTTAGACAGCAGCCTCTTTGAACTTTCAGACAAAATTTACAGGTTTTTTTTGTGGCCCTGGACAAGGAGTTAAGAACATATTTGCCACAGGCACTAACCAGTCAACAGAAAAATAAATTGTTAATGTAGAGTGTATAATTAGTGGGTTCTCAGTTCTCTGTCTAAAGTGCTAAATTAATCAGTCATGCAAAATTCATTAAATGCACTACGTATGTTTGGCATTATGAAAATTTATAAAATGAATATATAAATATATTCAGTACTGTCAATCAATTGTACTAAAACATTTTAATTGATAACATTTTAAAAATGAGTCAACATATTTAGTCAATGTACAAAACTACAGGTAACAAATCAGTTGACACGGAAAGTATTCAAACCCCTTTAATGTTTCAGTGCAGCCATTTGCTAAAATCAAAAAAAGTTTTTAATTCTCTTTATTGTACACTCAGCACCCCATCTTAAAAGAAAAGAAAGAGAAATGTAGACATTTTTGCAATGTATTTGTATGTAAAAAGAAAAACTGAAATATCACGGTCATAAGTATTCAGACCCTTTGCTCAGTATTGATTAGAAGCATCCTTTTGAGCTACAGTACATCCATGAGTCTTCTTGAGAATGAGGCAACAAGTTTTTCACACCTGGATTTGGGGATCCTCTGCCATTCTTCCTTGCAGATACTCTACAGTTCTGTCAGGTTGGATGGTGAAGATTGGTAGACAGCCATTTTCAGGTATCTCCAGAGATGCTCAATAGAGTTTAGGTAAGGGCTCTGGCTGGGCCAGTCAAAACTGGTCACAAAGTTATTCCGAGGCCACTCTCGTTATTTTAGCTGTGTGCTTAGTGTCATTGTCTTGTTGGAAGGTGAACCTTCGGCCCAGTTAGTGCTCTTGAGCACTCCAGAAGAAGTTTTCTTCCAGGATGTCTTTGTACTTGGCCACATTCATCTTTTCCTTCAATTGCCACCAGTCGTCCTGTCTCTGCAGCTGAAAAACACCCCCATAGCAGGATGCTGCCACCACAATGTTTCACTGTTGGAATTGAATTGGGCAGGTGATGGAGTAGTGCCTTTTTTTCCCCCTCACACATAATGCTTAGAATTTAAATCTTGGGTCCCATCAGACCAGATAATCCTATTTCTCATAGTCTGGGAGTCCTCCATGTGTTTTTTGGCAAACTATGCAGGCTTTCATATGACTTGCACTGAGGAGAAGCTTCCGTCAAGCCACTCTGCCATAAAGCCCTGAATAGTGTAAGACGGCAGTGATAGGTGACATTGAGGAACATTCTCCCATCTCCCTACTGCATCTCTGGAGCTCAGCCACAGTGATCTTTTGGCTCTTCTACCACGATTGCTTAGTTTGGCTGGATGGCCAGGTCTACGAAGCGTTTTGGTCGTCCCAAACTTATTCCATTTAAGGATTATGGAGGCCATTGTCCTATTAGAACTTTGAGTGCTGCAGAAATTATTTTGTAACCTTGGCCAGATCTCTGCCATGCCACAATCCTGTCTCCGAGCTCCTTGGGCAGTTCCTTTGACCCCATGATTCTTATTTGCTCTGACATGCCCTATGAGCTGTAAGGTCTTATATAATAATAATAATAATGGATTAGATTGATATAGTTTTTTTTATAGAATCTCAAAGTGCTTTACAAAGAAGTGAGAACCCATCATTCATTCACACCTGGTGGTGGTAAGCTACTTTTGTAGCCACCGCTGCCCTGGGGTGGACTGACGGAAGCGTGGCTGAAGAAATGTGTCGTGCGATGCTTTGTGGAAAACACCGGAGGTTGTAGTGATTTTAAAATGCAGACGAACGACGTGGCAGTGTGCAGTAAAAAGGGGACTTATTGATTAAACAAACTGAACAAAAAGCGAGAGCAACAGGGAAGTGCTCTGAAAGGACAGACTGAGGGAAACAAAGCATAATGCTGGAACACAGCAAAGACACTTCCTAGGAATGTGGAGAAGACAGTGTCCACAAAGTATGTGCGTACTCGAGCTCAGCTTCAAATTAAACAACGTTATTGATCCCTCAAAGTTTGCGACGCTTACACATGGCCCACAATAAATAAATAGTCAAAATACATAAATAGTACAACAACACAGCACTCTGAAAATGTTTAAAGTTTAAGAGTCTGAGTGCAGAGGGGACGAATGATTTGGAAAAGCGATATGTTTTACACAATGGAAGGGCATAACGTCGCCCTGAAGGCAATAGAGAGAATCACCCGCAAGGACATGGCTCAGGGAGGCGAAAATGCTCTTTGCTTTTCGTAGGATTTGCTGGTTGCATAAGAAGTTTAATTCTCGTAGTTTTACTCCGGTAATCTTAGAGCAAGACTTAACAATACTAGTCAGGCTGTTTCGATCTTTGACTGAGAGACGGTAACAAATAAAAGAAAAACGCATGAGACTCTCAAATGTTTGATGAAAACGGGCCTGACAGAAATAATTTAGCTTCCTGAGAAAATGAATTGTCTGTTGTGCTCGCTTCACTATACAGTCTGTGTTCACATCAAACTTGAGCTGGTCGTCAAAAAAAGGTCTTCAAGTATTTATATGATTATACAACGTCAACTTTTTTGTTATGTATAACATAAAAATGTCCTTATTACGTCTGAAATCAATAAATAATTTGGTTTTAGGTACTATTAAAGTTATAGTCACACCAGGAGATAAAATCAGTGAGTGCGCTCTCATGCTTTGATTGTGAACCATAGAGGAGGGACAGCAGTGCCGTATCATCAGAGAATTTAATCAGATCGCTGTCCTCCTGCATTCATCAGTATACATAATAAAAAGTAAGGGTGAAAGCCACGGACATATCCTTACCTCAGAGAGACAGCCGTTTACAGAGACTCTTTGCCAGTTAAAAAGTCTAAAATCCATAACACGAGCTGGTGAGACAATTCAAGTTCAGACACAAGCCTCTCTATTAAGGGATGTGGCTGAATTGTATTAAATGCTGAAGAGAAATCGGAAAATAAGAGACTGGCATGGGCTTGTGGCTTCTCTATGTGTTTGTAGAGGATGTTGAGTATAAAAAGCTTGGCATCATCTACACCTCTCCCTGCTTGATAGGCAAATTGTAATGGATCAAGTCCCTCTATAGGAGACATGACCAGGCCTGTAATAATGTTTTTCAAAGATTTTCATGATTAATGACGTTAATGCATCTGGTCTTAAATCACTAAGTTGTTTAGATTTACATGTTTTTGGGATGGGGATCACAGTAGAATATTTCCAAATGCCAGGAATCTGGTTACAGTTCAGTGACATTTGAATTATATGTTGGAGGACACTGCAAAGTTGGTCAGCACAATATTGGAGACTTTTTAAGGAGGGAAATATCGGAAAAATAATCCTCAAAAGTCACCAGTGAATCATGAATAATGTCCTGACAAACCAATGGTGTCGCAAACTCAACTTCAATAGTGCTAATTACAAACAGAAAACAGGTGAGGGGGAAAGTGCTCGAAGGCAGGTGTAAAGTTGCTGCAGGACAGGGGAAAACAGGAAGTGAAAAACCACAAAATAAGAGCGCAAGAGAGGAACTAAAACTATACCCAGAAAATCACCAAGAAACTCAAAATAAGGAACGGCGTGGTGTGCCAAGCCATGACAAAATGGAGAGCATGTGAGTTAAATATAAGTGTCACAGCAAAGGGGCTGAATACTTATGACCATGTGATATATATGTTTTTCTTTTTTTTTTAAATACATATGCCAAAAATTTTACATTTTTATTTTTTCTGTCAAGATGAGGTGCTGAGTGTACAATAATGAGAAATAATATGAACTTTGTGATTTTTAGCAAATGACTGCAATGAAACATTTAAAGGGGTCTGAATACTTTCTGTATCAACTGTACATGCTCTACTTAAAATCAGTAATTGGGTATGACTTGAGAGATCGCGAAGTGAGAATGCAAAAACAATAACTGGCTACGGCTTTGGGCATTTACGGGGATGGCATTCCCTCTGTCATTTATTTATTTTTCGCTTACTTTGCCTTTTAATGGTTTTGCAGAAAAATGTAATTATGTTTGAAATAATTAGTTGGCACTAGGGTTGTACTGTATACAAGTATTAGTATAGTACCGCAATACTAATGAATCATATTCAATACTATACCGCCTCTGAAAAGTACCGGTCCGCCACCCACCCAAAATGTAAACAAACGCCATGGGTGGATCTAACCTGATATCCCCTGAAATTATACCAAGTACAGTAGCGTATCTAGTCGATACTACTATAATTACGTCTATATTTTTTGGCATCACATCATCTTTTGTTTTTGTTTTATTTATATTATGTTTATAAACTCAGGAAATATGTCCCTGGACAGATGAGGACTTTGAATATGACCAATGTATGATCCTGTAACAACTTGGTATCGGATATACCCAAATTTGTGGTATCATCCAAAACTAATGTAAAGTATCAAACAACAGAAGAATAAGTGATTATTACATTTTAACAGAAGTGTAGATAGAACATGTTAAAAGAGAAAGTAAGCAGATTAACAGTAAATGAACACGAAAGGGACAAGCGGTAGGAAATGGATGGATGAACAAGTAGATTAATAATTAATTTTCTACCACTTGTTCTTAATAATTTTGACAAGAATGATAAATGACACAATATGTTTACTGCATACGTCATCAGCTAAATTAGGAGCCTTTGTTTGTTTACTTTTTTACTAAAAGACAAGTTGTCTTGTATGTTCACTATTTTATTTAAGGACAAACTTGCAATAAGAAACATATGTTTAATGTACTGTAAGATGTTTTGTTAAAGTAAAGCCAATAATACAATTTCTTTGTGGTCCCCTTTATTTAGAAAAGTACCGAAAATAATCAAAATAATTTTAGTACCGGTACCAACATATTGGTATCGGGACAACACTAGTTGGCACTGATAGTACGGAAACACATGTATCTTGTATGCAATTAATTTAAATATTTGTAAACAAAAAATAATGGGTGTGGAACGTTCAAACAAAACGTTTTAAACCGGAAAAAAAAACAGATTTCTAAACAACACTTTTTTTTTAAACCCAAACACTTTTGTTTTTAAATCAAACTTATTTTCCTCATGAAACAGTTTTGTTTGCTTTTTTTTTTTTGAGTGTGTGTTGCAAATCCTGGTGTTTATTTTAAGCTAAATGGTAGTTGTTTTATTATATTAACGGTTGCCCTGATTTATTTCAATCTGAACGGTTGCAGTACCTCCCTCTCTCCGGCAGGTGATGCTAACTTCTCATTCAGAGTTGCTCGTCGTCGTATTTTTTTTTTTTTTATTATAACGGAGGTATGTCTTTTCTTTTCCATCATTCTGCAACCTTCTTCGCACCATGAGACCACTTTACCTCCCACTAAAAATCACAAAGCAACTGTTTGCACTTTACAGAAGTGCTCCATAGAAGCCCACCTTGATGCACGTCAGGAGGTGAAGGAGACCTCAGAGCTTCTCCTCCAGGTGCCTCCGATGCAACTGACCCGGGAAGAGGACTCGGCCAGGGGGGACTCAACGCCGCCGACTTCTCGCAGGTCTCCGGGCAAGATGTGCAGCGAGTGCTACGAAAACCAAACGTTTATTAATGACGATGGCAGCGTGAGCGCCCGCAAGACACGGTAATGATTGACATTTTTTTTTGCAATTGTGTCTTTTTTTTATGTGTAGTAGACATCAGCCATCACAAGTTTAGTTTTTGATTAGTCAACTCTGTGCGAGTGTAATGTTGCTGTACTCTTTGACACTATGGCAAAAATGGAAACCAATCAGGATGTGAAATTTTTCAATTATCAAAAAAATCTGAACACATCAATTTGTCTAAGTCAGCATTCCATTAGATCAGGGGTCGGGAACCTTTTTGGCTGAGAAAGCCAAATATTTTCAAATGTATTTCCATGTGAGCCATATAATATTTTTTAACACTGCATAAAACTAAATGCGTGCATTTTTAAGTAAGAACAACATTTTTAGAACTTATTATTTTTTAATAACATTGTTATTCAGAAGCTAACCAATAGTAAATAAAATACTTCTTACCATAAATGCGACTTCTTGAACAGGTGCGGTAGGAAACGGATGGATGGATTAAAATACATGAGAATGTTATTTTTAACACTGTGATTAGATAGATAGGTATATAGATAGATAGGTCTTTATTGTCATTGCACAAGTACAACAAAACTTTGTTTTCAGCACAAACCCGTTCAAGATTAGACAAAACAAACAGTGTACAGGGTTACAGAACAGGAACGCTGATTGGTCGCCACAAGGCGCCCCGTAAAAGATGGGAAAAAGGTAAAATGCTGGGGAAAGATGAGTAAAAAAAAATACAATCTAGACTGGGCTCCTGGTGGGGATAAAACCTCCGTAGCAAAGCACATATATGTACATATTACAACGTACATCTCGAGATATCTAGCAACAGAGGGAAGGGAGTGCGAGGTCATGATGGTGGGCCGCAGCACTCAGGCGCTGACCATCCATTCATCACCCCTATGGGATTTGCGTCGAGGGCGTTGGGTTGGGGGCAACGTTCCCTCTAAGGTGCGCGCCTGCGCAATTGCGCACTGCTCAAGTGTCCTCTGCGCACAGCAAATATATGCCGTGCACCAAATCAAATCCCATCTGAATTCTAAACAAAATAAACACATTTATTCTGTGTAATTTTGCAATGCAACTCTGAGTGACAGTGACAACAAGCGGCCCTAACGGTGTTCGTCAACACCGTTCAATTGAACACCATTCAATTATTGTAGTCTATCGAGATGCTTCCAGGCCAGGAATTATATCGATCACTTAACCCTAACCCTAACCCTAACCAGGCCAAAACCAACTGGTCATCTGTCACCAACACGCATACCACTAAGCCACTGGTGCGTTTATGGCCACACAAAAAGTCGGACAACTCAAACACCACACAAAATTACACTGACTCCTCAGTCATACGTGTGCTTATTCTACTGTCATTTATTATTAATGTTAATTCATTTATATAAATCATGGAATGCTGTTACTAGAGAACGTTACAGGAATGCACACTTCATCCTACGCTTACATTTCATTGTGCAACATGAGGATGTTTAAGGGGAACTAAATGTGATCTCTGAAAGGGGTACAAATGATTTCCAAAGCAGGACCCCCACCCAGACATATTGTACAATACTAATCCATAGCTTATGAAAAACAAGTTTTCTTTTATTTTCCATTACAAGTGGGCCAAATCACTAATATTAGAAAATAATCTCATGAAAATGACTCCCCTCATTTGAGTGTTATTATAAAAGATTGATTTGAGACAGGTGTGCTGCTGGTATTGCCATGTGTGATGTTGCTCACATGTGCTCCACTGAATGCTCAGGGAGTTTTTGTGTTTGCTCAGACACATGAACAATTAGAGGGAACATTGGTTGGGGGGGTGGGGTGTGTATGTGTGGCGTATATTTTTGTGGTTGCATGTGTGTGTGTAAGCCCCTAGTGTGTCTCTGTTCCGCGGCCTTGATGTTTGTGCAGTCGCTAGTCCAAAGTCAACAACAACAGGTGTGTGTCCATGAGAGACAAGGGAGTTTTTTGTGTCTTCGCTGCACTGTCCTTCAGGAGAGTCTCGACGTCAGGGAAACAATCGAAGTTAGAATGTTTTGTATGCGAGTGAAAATAAAATGTGCTTTTCACTCTAAATTGTCTATGACTGGTCCTCAAACATTACCAGCGGAATTATTCATTACTTATCGTGTTAAGCAATGTCAGCTAAGATTTTTTCTTGAGAGCCAGATGCTGTCCATCAAAAGAGCCACGTCTGGCTCAAGAGCCTTAGGTTCCCTACCCCTGCATTAGATGTTCACATATTTATCTTAAAGTCCTGCAAACATTCAATACTTGAAAGATTATTTATTGTCAATTTTCCATATGCAATGAAATACTGTTTCGCTCTTACCCTGTACTCTAAAGCAAATTGAGGGGGGAAAGGATTCAAATAACATTGTAATAATATTGGGGTCATACTTGCCAACCCTCCCGAATTTTCCGAGAGACTCCCGAAATTCAGCGCCTCTCCCGAAAACCTCCCGGGACAAAAGCCGGAGCTGGAAGCCACGCCCCCTCCAGCTCCATGCGGACCTGAGTGAGGACAGCCTTTTTTCATGACGGGAGGACCACAGGGTGACAAGAACTAAATCATCCAGACTAGAGATAAATTGTATTATTATGTTTATCTTACCTAAAAATAAATATATTTATTTATTTACAAAAAAAAACAACTAAATACATGTTTACTATATTTTGCTAAAAACATCAAAATTAATTGTATTTTTATTTGTATTTTTTCCTGACTCCTTATTACATCCAGCCATAGAATTATACATTAAAATAAATATATTTGAAATAATTGATTTTAAATTATCATAATAATTCATTTAAAATGACCATATTTAATTATTAAAATAATTGCTTGTTTATCAACAACTTTAGCATTTTATTCATTACATTTTGAAACTCTCAGAAGCCAAATTATGTTATATTCCTTAATATTTATTTATGCAAGTTTGAAGTATCAATTATCTAAACACAGTTTTGTTTGCATATTTTCAGGATGTAGAGGGAAGTCTGGGCTTCCCTGCTTAGGCTGCTGCCCCCGCGACCCGACCTCAGATAAGCGGAAGAAGATGGATGGATGGATATATATATATATATATATATATATATATATATATATATATATATATATATCATCATCATCATAGGCATCCGTCCGTCAGTAGTGACGATGGGTTGCGCCTGGGGGAGTTCATTCTCAATGATTCCTCCCACCGTCGAAGCTGGCGCCAATCGGGTGGAACTTAAGACTGCCAGCTTCCGTGTTGTTTCCTCCCTTTAGGGGGGAGGCTGGAGTGACCTCTCCGTGGCGCAAGCCTGGGCAGAAAGTATGGAGATCTTGGGTTGCCCAGACATCAAGATCCCCCTCTCGGCCGTGACGATGTGGCCCAGAGGAAAGCAAGGCAATACATCTGGCATCGGCTTGGCTGCAGGAGCTGCCGGCAGGGGGTCAGCAATGACACCCAGCCGCCTCAGGGGCTCCACTCCTGATTTTCTGTCTGGGTTTACTCCCATAGCCTTTCCTTCTCCCAAAGGTACCACAAGGCAGCGGGTGGGGGGGGCAGGGGGAATGACGACTATTTGACCCATAGATGGGGCAGTGGTTGGCGGATGCCAGGGCGTGTCCACACACCGGTGGGCCTGCACACCTCGCCTCTGGGGCCCACTGCTGCTCCGAGATCCCCTACAGTTTAGCCTGAGACCGCAAGGTCCCAGTTACCGTGTGTGGCCGCGAGGAGGCACTGTAGGGGTCTTGGTGGTGGAAAGGCTGTGTACCAGCAGGAGGAGGCTTACGCACTCGGCTCCTCTTTTCACCCACCCAGGGGCTAGCTGGCGGCGATAGCTGTAAGCAGAAAGTAGCAAGCAGGGGCAGCATGCAGCATGCACTAACTACAAGCACTTCTGCCACATATCTAACGCACTGACGCATCACACGCACCCCGTGCGCGAGCACTCACACACAATATATATATATATATATATATATATATATACTGTATATGTATGAAATACTTGACTTGGTGAATTCTAGCTGTCAATACACTCCTCCCCTCTTAACCACACCCCCAACCACGCCCCGCCCCACCCCCGACCACGCCCCAACCCCCCTCCTCCCGAAATCGGAGGTCTCAAGGTTGGCAAGTATGATTGGGGTATTGTCAAATAACTGACATTAAAATAAGACTTAAAAGAATTGGACATTAAGATATAAAAATGTAAAGAAAATAACCCTCTTACAAAAAAAAAAAAAAATGATGGCCATATCAACAAAAAATGACTGAAAGGAGAAAAAAAGTAAGCTTTTGTCTCCTAATATATTCTACCTTCTGTAAGGATGTTGTACTTAACACTGCCGATGTACCCTTGAACAACCCATTTGTTTTATGGTCGTCACTTGCTATGGAATTCTCGTCCCGGTTTTATGTGTCCCATTGACCCCTTATTCATGCATACGGCTGGTTGTGACCGCTCTCTTTTGTGTTCTCGGTTCACTTTTTAAACCCTTTACTTCCATCCAGCTTGTGTAAGGGACCGCGCCACACCATGAGCAGCACCAGCGGGGTGATCTTGGACATTTCCAGGTTGAAGATGGAGCAAATGGAGAGCGAAGTGCCACCGTTGCCACGTCGCTTCCGCTTCCGAGACCTTCTTCTCGGGGACCAGAGCTTCCAGAACGACAGGTACGGACAGCATTGTGGTTTGGCTTCTAGACACATTAGGACAGGACTAACCAACTACATTATTGGGGGGACCACTTTTTTTTTAGAAAACTAGGGACTTCATTGTGTATATAACATATTTATACATACAGTTGTGGTCAAAAGTTTACATACACTTGTAAAGAACATAATGTCATGGCTGTCTTCAGTTTCCAATAATTTGTACAACTCTTATTTTTTTGTGATAGATTGATTGGAGCACATACTTGTTGGTCACAAAAAACATTCATGAAGTTTGGTTCTTTTATGAATTTATTATGGGTCTACTGAAAATGTGACTAAATCTGCTGGGTCAAAAGTATACATACAGCAATGTTAATTAGGGATGTCCGATAATGGCTTTTTGCTGATATCCGATATTCCGATATTGTCCAACTCTTTAATTACCGATACCGATATCAACCGATACTGATATCAACCGATATATACAGTCGTGGATATTAACACATTATTATGCTAATTTGGACAACCAGGTATGGTGAAGATAAGGTGCTTTTAAAAAAAAATTATAAAATAAAATAAGATAAATACATTAAAAACATTTTCTTGAATAAAAAAAGAAAGTAAAACAATATAAAAACAGTTACATTGAAACTAGTAATTAATGAAAATGAGTCAAATTAACTGTTAAAGGTTAGTACTATTAGTGGACCAGCAGCACGCACAATCATGTGTGCTTACGGACTGTATCCCTTGCAGACTGTATCGATATATATTGATATATAATGTAGGAACCAGAATATTAATAACAGAAAGAAACAACCCTTTTGTGTGAATAAGTGTAAATGGGGGAGGAAGGTCTTTTGGGTTGGTGCACTAATTGTAAGTGTATCTTGTGTTTTTTATATTGATTTAATAAAAAAAAAAAAAAAAACATACCGATAATAAAAAAACAATACCGATAATTTCCGATATTACATTTTAACGCATTTATCGGACATCTCTAATGTTAATATTTGGTTACATGTCCCTTGGCAAGTTTCACTGCAATAAGGCGCTTTTGGTAGCCATACACAAGCTTCTGGAAAGCTTCTGGTTGAATTTTTGACCACTCCTCTTGACAAAATTGGTGCAGTTCAGCTAAATGTGTTGGTTTTCTGACATGGACTTGTTTCTTCAGCATTGTCCACACGTTTATGTCAGGACTTTGGGAAAGCCATTCTAAAACCTTAATTCTAGCCTGATTTAGCCATCCCTTTACCACTTTTGACATGTTTTTGGGGTCATTTTCCTGTTGGAACACCCAACTGCACCCAAGACCCAACCTCCGGGCTGATGATTTTAGGTTGTCCTGAAGAATTTGGGAGTAATCCTCCCTTTTCATTGTCCCATTCAGTCTCTGTAAAGCACCAGTTCCATTGGCAGCAAAACAGGCCCAGAGCATAATACTACCACCACTATGCTTGACGGTAGGTATGGCGTTCCTGGGATTAAAGGCCTCACCTTTTCTCCTCCAAACATATTGCTGGGTATTGTGACCAAACAGCTTTTAAGGACAGGGGGGGCTTAGCCCCCAGGAGATGCACAGGATGTGAGCGAACGTAGCGCACGAGCACAAAACCTCACAAACGGCTAACAAAGACTTAGAAATTATTCATTGTTATTATTATTATTTCAGTCGGTTTATTTTCAATCTGTGTTCGGTACAACAACAAACATGGGTTTGCACAGTGACATTTTGTTTACAGCATCAACAAACAATTACTTGCATGATCCTTCAAGATACACTGAAACACAATGAAAGTCATGGCATTAGCCTCTATGTTATTCATTCAAAACATAGAGGCTAATGCCACGACTTTCGCTCACAAAACAATAATTGTTTGTTCCCAAATATTTTGAAGTTGCACAGATTACATTTTGGGCACATATGTGACTAAAATGGTTGTAAATTCCTGGAAATATTACTTAATTACTTGAATTCAAGTAATATCTGGATCGGGATAATTTGGCTTATATATAATATATTTATATATATATATATATATATATATATATATATATATATATATATATATATATATATATATATATATATATATATATAATGGCAAGTCGTTAAGGAAATTAAATATATATGGAAGTCTGAATAGAAATGAGAAACGTTTATATATACTGTAAATAAGAAAGACTTGGAGTCCGTCTGCTGATCTGAAAAAGAGCCAAAGCTGTCAAAGAGCTGAGGGCGTTATATATATATATATATATATATATATATATATATATATATATATATATATATATATATATATATATATATATATATATATATATATATATATATATATATATATATATATATATATATATATATATATATATATATATATATATATATGTCCTTACGTAACATCACCAGAATGATTGACAATTAGGAGGACCAATAGTCAACATGATCCACCCAGAAATAAATAAAACAAATGGCTTATCGATAAGTCATTTAAAAAAAAAAATTGTTTTAATATTTATTTATATGTATCATTATTCTCCTACTCACCTTTCCAGTAGAGGCCTCTCCCCTCTCACTTTATGTGCTCCTCTGCCCTGACTCCTACAGGTCAATAGGGGTTGTGGAGTGATTATTATTATTTTCTACTGATGATAGTCATACGTGAATGAGCTCAGCTCCTGTTCTCCTCCATGTGTAAAGTGAGAAACACAGCTGATGCTCCAGAAGGAAGTAACCCCAAAGATAGCAAATGGTAAAAAAGAGTGCACATTTAACTTTATAAATAACCAGGACCTTCATGATGCATTTCAGGCTAACTAGCTAACTAAGTAGCAGCATTGTTTTAGAGTGGGAATGTAACTTTTTGTCAAAGACAGACCTGGTGTAAAGTGGAGCTAATACATTGTAATACAAGCAGTGATGAATACTTACTTTCTTGAAAAAGTTTCTTATATCCATTTTGCATCCGTTCACGTTCTTGTTCTGCAGTGCTGTGTGCTAATGTGCTTCGTACACTTGCAGGACCGCAAGCAAGGTCGCAGAGAAAATGCGGACTGGATTTTGAGTGATGTCGGCATTTTCTATATGAACAAGTGGAATGGATTGGATACTGACGCACTAAAGGGGCTCTCTACCTTACGCTATGAAGTGAGGGGAAACTGAGTGAATAATGACAGGTTATATGATTATTTATTTAAACTCATATTCGGGCCACTTTATAATGAATATGTCGGCATGTATTTGTAAAAAAAAAAAAAAATTTTTTTTTTTAACACCAAATTATTTAGGGGGGGCTTAAGAATAAAAAATAAAATAAAATAGGCCTAGCAACGCCAATGCCAAACAGCTCAATTTTTGTTTCATCTGACCACAGAACTTTCCTCGAGAAGGTCTTACCTTTGTCACATTTTCAGTAGACCCATAATAAATTCATAAAAGAACCAAACTTCATGAATGTTTTTTGTGACCAACAAGTATGTGCTCCAATCACTCTATCACAAAAAAATAGGAGTTGTAGAAATTATTGGAAACTCAAGACAGCCATGACAAGTTTATGTAAACTTTTGACCATGACTGTATGTATACATATGTTACATACACAATGAAGTCCCTAGTTTTCTAAAAAATAAAAAAAAAAGTGGTCCCCCCAATAATGTAGTTGGTTAGTAAGGTGGCCACTTAATGCAAGTTGGGGAACATTTTGAGCCAGACTTTGCGGTGGTTGGAGCCATGACAAACTCATACACTGAAGCTATGATGTGACGCGTCGGAATAGTGAACACAAGGGATGAGACATTACAACCCCAGGAAAATAAATATGGAATCACCAGACTTGGAGGATGTTCATTCACTTGTTACATTTTGTAGAAAAAAGCAGATAATAGTCATTTTGAATGGCAACGTTCTGTCTTTAAGAAACACTAAACAAAATCAATAATATAAATTGTGGTAGTCAATAACAGTTTAATTTTTGGATCAAAAAAGAGTGAACATTTGAATTGCTCAATTCTGAGGGGAAGAAAATTATAGAATCAGCCTGTAAGTTTTCATTTCCCAAGCTAAAACCTGCATCAGATGAAAGGGTGATTTTGGCTATCATTCACAATCTGTATGTAAGACAAGAACACATGTTTTTTTGATTTTTTTTGTTAATGCATCCTAACTCTTGAATAAACACTAGCAAAAGTCAGCTAACAATGGAAGTAATCAGAATTGGCAATATAACGCCTATAAAGGGCTGTAAAAAAAACATCCAAACACCTCCATCAACGTTTTATATACACGCTGTTAGTATGTTAGTACGTAATGTAGTAACGTGCACATTCACAACAACATGTAATATTTACTTATTTTGCTCATTTTAAGCCTTCGGTAGCGTATTAATTTAACAGATGCATCACAACGTTTGCTTTTTCCTTCAACTATAACAACAACACTACTTCAACAATGACTACTTTGGGACAAATGATGATCCAAACCTTATATTTGAGAAGCAGTCTGCTAAACAGATCCAGCTTTAGTGAAACACGAAGCATCATGCAGCAGTATTGCTAAGTACTTAACAAGAATTACAAACTACGAGCATGATAAAACGATCACTTACTGTACAATGTCTGATTTCACTGGGATGTTGAGTTCATATGGATACGGAGTTCATTCTGATATTCACATATTTGTACTGAGATAAAGAATTAATCATATTCCTTCCGTTTGTAAAAAACAAAACTAAAAAAAAGTGTGCACAAACGACCGTCTTATCGTGTCTTTGTAGACATCTCACCATTATCGCCATCTCCGGGTTTAAGTTGAATGTCCAAGTTGACCACTTTTTCGGTTTATGGCCACAACCTTCTACTATAAAAGTGAGAGGCATGATTGATAATATAAAAGTATCGTATACCATATCAGAGGCGATGCAGCAGCTCATTATGTCAATACTGTGCGGCATTAGCCACAGTGGTTACCTTTCTGTGTTTTCGACGCCGCTAAAGTAATTTGTCTGCGTTAGCGCTTATCATAACAATATCGCTAACACTTAGTTAATATTTAGGAGTGTTCACCTTGGAGAGCTGTTGCACCAGTTGGATTGTACAAACAACATAGGATGTTTATAAAAGGCAAGCATACTAGTGGGACCGAGAAAAACATTAAAAGAGTCAAGACAGAAATTGTACAACAAAACAAATGAAGAACAAATGTGTGGAAACTGGAGTCACCATCAGTGACCGAACTGTAAGAAAGCACCTAAAGGAAATGGGATTTAAATACAAAAAAGCTAAACGTACGCCATCATTAACACTTAAACATAAAAAATAAGGTTCCAATGCACTAAGGCAGTCCTTCTCAATTAGTGCGGTGGCCCCCCTGGGGAGGCGCAGTGCAATGCTTTTTTTTCGCCGTACCAGAATATGATGAAGTGTATGTAGCACTCGTTACAGAGAATATTTGAGAGGCACTGGGCTAAGGAAAAGTAATTGTGGACTATGGAAGACTGGGTGAAAGTCATATTCAATAATGAATCGCAAATCTGCAATGGGCAAAGTGATGATGCCTTTTGTTTGGTGCCAATTCAATGACATTTATGAAGAAAGCATGCACATTTCCACCGTCATCGATGATATGGGGCTGCATGTCAGTAATCGCACTGAGGAGATGGCTGTCATTCCACCTTCAATAAGTGCACACGTTTACATTGACATTTTGGACAATTTTCTTCTTCTATTAGGGGTGTAACAGGGGTGGGGGGGAGTTAATCTGAGGCTGAGTTGACTTGAAACTGTTTAATGTTGCACTTTTTATACAAACCCCGTTTCCATATAAGTTGGGAAATTGTGTTAGATGTAAATATAAACGGAATACAATGATTTGCAAATTATTTTCAACCCATATTCAGTTGAATATGCTACAAAGACAACATATTTGATGTTCAAACTGATAGACATTTTTTTTTTGCAAATAATCATTAACTTTAGAATTTGATGCCAGCAACACGTGACAAAGAAGTTGGGAAAGGTGGCAATAAATACTGATAAAGTTGAGGAATGCTCATCAAACACTTATTTGGAACATCCCACAGGTGAACAGGCAAATTGAGAATAGGTGGGTGCCATGATTGGGTATAAAAGTAGATTCCATGAAATGCTCAGTCATTCACAAACAAGGATGGGACAAGGGTCACCACTTTGTCAACAAATGCGTGAACAGTTTAAGAAAAACCTTTCTCAACCAGCTATTGCAAGGAATTTAGGGATTTCACTATCTACGGTCCGTAATATCATCAAAGGGTTCAGAGAATCTGGAGAAATCACTGCACATAAGCAGCTAAGCCCGTGAAATTCGATCCCTCAGGATGTACTGCATCAACAAGCGACATCAGTGTGTAAAGGATATCACCACATGGGCTCAGGAACACTTCAGAAACCCACTGTCAGTAACTACAGTTGGTCGCTACATCTGTTAGTGCAAGTTAAAACTCTCCTATGCAAGGCGAAAACCGTTTATCAACAACAACCAGAAACGCCGTCGGCTTCGCTGGGCCTGAGCTCATCTAAGATGGACTGATACAAAGTGGAAAAGTGTTCTGTGGTCTGACGAGTCCACATTTCAAATTGTTTTTGGAAACTGTGGACGTCGTGTCCACCGGACCAAAGAGGAAAAGAACCATCCGGATTGTTATAGGCGCAAAGTTGAAAAGCCAGCATGTGTGATGGTATGGGGGTGTATTAGTGCCCAAGACATGGGTAACTTACACATCTGTGAAGGCACCATTAATGCTGAAAGGTATATACAGGTTTTGGAGCAACATATGTTGCCATCCAAGCAACGATACCATGGACGCCCCTGCTTATTTCAGCAAGACAATGCCAAGCCACGTGTTACATCAAAGTGGCTTCATAGTAAAAGAGTGCAGTTACTAGACTGGCCTGCCTGTAGTCCAGACCTGTCTCCTATTGAAAATGTGTGGCGCATTTTGAAGCCTAAATTACCACAACGGAGACCCCCGAACTGTTGAACAACTTAAGCTGTACATCAAGCAAGAATGGGAAAGAATTCCACCTGAGAAGCTTCAAAAATTGGTCTCCTCAGTTCCCAAACATTTACTGGGTATTGTTAAAAGGAAAGGCCATGTAACACAGTGGTGAACATGCCCTTTCCCAACTACTTTGGCACGTGTTGCAGCCATGAACTTCTAAGTTAATCATTTGCAAAAAAAAATAAAGTTTATGAGTTTGAACATCAAATATCTTGTCTTTGTAGTGCATTCAATTGAATATGGGTTGAAAATGATTTGCAAATCATTGTATTCCGTTTATATTTACATCTAACACAATTTCCCAACTCATATGGAAACGGGGTTTCTATGTAGAAGAAAAGTTTTGTCATTTTATTTAATCTGAGCAACAACTTGAGGCAGTTTAATGTTGATTAATGTGGATCCCGACTTAAACAAGTTGAAAAACTTATTGGGGTGTTACCATTTAGTGGTCAATTGTACGGAATATGTACTGTACTGTGCAATCTTCTAATACAAGTCTCAATCAAAAAAAGCGCTTTATATGTAGAAAGGTTTTGTTAAAAAACCATTCTGAGCCTTTTCTTATTTAATTTTTATTTTATATATGTTGACCACATTAACCCTGGCAATGGATCCTGTGTGTATATGTATGTTATGCCATTGTTTACAAATTTGGTAAATAAATAACCCCAAAATTTATATTTTGTTGTTTTCTTACTATACCGAAAATGAACCGAACCGTGACCTCTAAACCGAGGTACGTACCGAACCGAATTTTTTGTGTACCGTTACACCCCTATCTTCTATTAATAAAAAGGATGTTTGGGCATGATGACATGATTTTTTTCAAGATAAAAATGCGTCTTGCCATATGCAAAAACTTTAAAAACGTTCCTTATAGAAAGTTATGGTAAAGTATATGTCATGGCCTGCGAATAGTTTAGATCTTAATCCAATTGAAAATCTGTGGTGGGAATTGAAGAAAATGGTCCATGACAAGACTCCAACCTGCAAAGTTGATCTGAAAAAAGCAATCAGAGAAAGTTGGTGTGTTGTCGTGTTTCTTGTCTGTTTTTCATGATTCCATCATTTTTTCATCAGAATTGAGTGATTGCATATTTGATATAAAAAGGAAACTGTTACTGGCAACCACAATTGATCTTCCTTGAGTTATCTTAGTGTTTCTTAAAGCCAGAAAGTTGCCATTTAAAATGACTATAGTTTTGTGTCATGTCTGTTATCTGTTTTTTTTCCCTACAAAGTTAAACAAGTGAATGTAAATTCTCCAAGTCTGGGGATTCCATTATTTTTGCTCGGGGTTGTAGTAATGGAGATGATTCGTTGAGACGGCAAGAGTAGAGAGCTGCTGCTGGCTGATTGTGATTCCTTGAATGTTTGAGAACAAATGAGGGCGAGTGGATGTAACTGTAGTACGTACGGCACCGCCCTCCTTATTGCAAACTTCCGTACATAAACCGCACCTGAGTGTCATCGTTAATTTCTGTCATTTATTAAGGCACCTATTCTCTCATGTGCTTAAGTATCCATCCATTTTCTACCGCTTATTCCCTTTTGGGGTCGCGGGGGGCGCTGGAGCCTATCTCAGCTACAATCGGGCACCCTGGACAAGTCGCCACCTCATCGCATGTGCTTAAGTAAAAAATGTTTTAAAAACTGCAGATTCCGGCTGTGCAGCATTCTCCCCCTCGACTAAAGGGGACCTATTATGATTATTTTTTTCTACATTTAAAACACTTCCTTGTGATCTACATAACATATAATGGTGGTTATTTGGTCAAAATGTTGCATGTATTATGTTTTACAGACCATCTTTAAGCTGCTTACTGACCCTCTCGTCAGGATGCCTCGTTTTTTTGGCGGTCTTATTTACGTGCCTCCATTTCAACTGCATCTTCTCCTCAACATACATTTTTTAGTTTTTAGCACTTCTATATGGCAGACGTAAGTTCGAGCTACCGTTATACGCTCTTTTGTATTACAAATGGCAACAGCAGCGGATCTATATGCATGTACGAGCCAGTCTGCCCCACAACAAGATGATAGGGACGGCGTGGCGCAGTGGAAGAATGGCCGTGCGCGACCCGAGGGTCCCTGGTTCAATCCCCACCTAGTACCAACTTCGTCATGTCCGTTGTGTCCTGAGCAAGACACTTCACCCTTGCTCCTGATGGGTGCTGGTTAGCGCCTTGCATGGCAGCTCCCTCCATCAGTGTGTGAAAGTGTGTGTGAATGGGTAAATGTGGAAGTAGTGTCAAAGCGCTTTGAGTACCTTGAAGGTAGAAAAAAGCGCTATACAAGTACAACCCATAGAGAAAAAGAAGAAATGTATTGACTAAGGCAGAGATGTGGATGACATCACAGGTCAGAAAACGTTGCAAGTCGGAGTGAATTCCAAACGACTGGTTTGGCGGTAGTATGAAAGCAGGTAAGATTATTTTATAAATATCTCCGCCATTCAATTTTTTGGGGTCCCAAATACACAAACGCAGGTAAGAAAAGCTTGTTTTGTACAGAATGTCCCCATAAAGTCTGTCAGTACATGCTTTTATCCAATTTGTGCACTTCGGGAGGAGCAACCCTTCACGGTGGGCATTCCCTGTCCAATCCGTCCTTTAACGTATTCTCCTGTCGATTTAAGTTTTGTTGTTCCTACGTGCTTCTGAGCAGGGACGTGCACATGATTATAGAGGGGCAGGGGCTCAAAGTCAGAAAAGGGCAGGAACATTTTTTTTGGTCCTTTGCACAATATGGAAATTAATGTAGAATTAAATTTGCTAATAGGAAGCTAACTACTTAGCTGTGTGTCCTTTGTAGGTAAAAGTGATTGCCACTTCTTTTGTGTCAACAAATTATTGTCATAATGAGTTAATTCACATTATCATAGGCTTGGAAGACATGAAAAGCAACAAAACACTGGTTTATTATTAGGCTATTTATTGTTAAAGATAAGCACTTTAATATTGAACATTGAACAGTGCAACATGAACTTTGAAAAAAAATACAAAAATAAATACTCAAATGGAAAAAAATTCAATGAGAAAATCTGTCCTTCTTCCCTTAACTTGATGAAAACACCATCAAGTTGTAACTTATGGTCTTTCTCACTTAATGCTCAGACTAAACAACTGAAACGCAATACAGGCCCAAAAATATGGACCAGGGGCCAGTAGAGGGCTGTAGAATGGAGGCCACCCATACCCAAATATGCTCCTCAATGTAAATTCAGGGCTTCCATGGTGCTAGTACTTGGTTTTAGCCATGCATTAAGAGGTCTGCTACCCTTAGCTGCTTCCTGGCGCTCCTTCTCCTTCCTTTTCTGTATCCTTTCTTTTTTGGCATTGTGCTGCAGGCATAATCAACATGAATCAAGTTTAAATACAGATGGTAATATTCCTAACAGATAACCTACATCTTATATCCCCAGAATGCTGAAATTATTATTATTATTAATAATAATAATCATTATTATTATTATTATTATTATTACTTTAATTATTATTATTATCATTATCATTATTCTTCTTATTATTATCATTATTATTATTATTATTTTGTTAACCCACACAGTAATAGCAAAGTCACAATAAACTTTATATCTAAACCTCTACTGTGAGAGAAATGTGATCCGCCGTAAACACAGTGCATTTTATTTTGAAAATTAACCTGGTGTTTTATTTTGTATTTTGTACACTACTTCCTGTCCCGCACGATCCGCTCTGCTCTGTGCGGACTTGATGTGCCGTGCTCAATTGATGCGCCGTGCTCCGACGTCCGGCAAAAACAGAAACTGACACATTGAATAATACAGCGTTTTTCTGAAATATTACTCATATTAGATGCTGAATAAGTGGACGGCGACTAGACCATAACTCACTGGTTCAAGTTGCTCCACTGTCACGTGACGTCTCCTCAGGGACGTAGTTGGCGCTCTCTCCTCTCACTTACTCACTCACTCGCCCTCTCTCTCCCTCTCTGGCGGAAGCGGCAGGGTCAAACAACCCGGTATTACAAGAAAACGTGGAGCTTTTGTACCGCTGTTTTTTTTACATCCCTGACAGGAATTTATTAATGTTATTTAAAAAAAACCAAAAAAAAACCACACACACAGGCAAAGGGCACTTTTTAAGACGAGGCGAAAAAGGGCAGGGGCTCAAGCACCCATAGGGCCCTATGTGTGCACGTGCCTGCTTCTGAGGCTGTCATAAGTCTAGCGCCCTAGGAAGGTGGAACAAAATATTGCATTTAAAGTTTGGATGCAGTGTACACCACACACAATAACATGATATAAGAAACTAACAGAAATCAAATCAATTCTGCTTGCTTTAATTGAGACACCTGGAAACATCCATTGAGATGAGGATAAAAAGATACATGATTCCACTCTGTATTAACTATCAAAAATCAAAATGCACATCGCTGTCTCGTGAGTCAACCACAGCGGAAGAGGACACGCGTATATCTGCCGCGTTTGAACATCCTGGTGGTAAAGGACGTTGAATGCATGTTGCAATTTCATCTGGATCGTGATCTTTGAACTGTATGACTATTTACCGTATTTTTCGGAGTATAAGTCGCACCGGAGTATAAGTCGCACCTGCCGAATATGCATAATAAAGAAGGAAAAAAACATATATAAGTCGCACTGGAGCCCGGCCAAACTATGAAAAAAACTGCGACTTATAGTCCGAAAAATACGGTAATAGAAAACACATATTTAATGTGGCATCTATCAGTTAATGTGATTTTTTTGATAGTTAATATTAAACTCTCACACTACCTGCACACACACACACACGCGCACACACACACACACACACACACACACACACACACACACACACACACACACACAAACACACACAAACACAGCTGTCTCCGTTATACGACATGGCTTCACAAACATTTGTACTAAACAGAGCTCCTAACATCACAAATAACATCAGATTGGTCATAATAACAAGTGAAACAAAGTTACATCTAACTATTATTCAGATCAAGCCAGGAAGAAGAAGCTGCTTTAGCGTGCATACACACACTACTCATCATCACCATGACGATGCACGTTCACATGACAAGCACTGCCTGGATTGATACTGCCTCTGCACATTTAAAATGTTATCTTTTTCGTGAAATTCAATGACATTCACAATTATTAGTAAAACTCCATGTACCATGATTATTGTATTCCTGCTCTTGGATTGTCCTTGTATTTTTTTTTAAGTGCAATGACAATAAAGCTATTCTATTCTATTCAATGTTTACGCAAAAAAAAAGATGTCACAGCAAAGCCAGGCTTATTTGTAAGGTCATTCACAACTTTAGCACTTTTGCCTCACTGGATGGGAGAATACGAATAAGAGAAACACTTGGGGGCAAAAGGAAGAATAAGGCCCTAAATTATTAAACGTAAATATTATGGAAAAAAGCAATTAATAACAAGAAAATTATTCATCACATGGTAGCACGTTTATCCTAAAAAGAGTAAACTATTTTTAAAAACAACAACTGCCACTCCATCTACCAACATCATTGCAGCAAAAAGGGCCTACTGAAAAAAACTAACCGCTGGTTAAAGCGCCTCTATATAACAAGGGCACTCTACTGTTCAGAAAAAACACAAGTCAAAGATCCTTTTTCAGGTAGAAGCGCTCTGCTGTTTTTAGGAGTCTGCTACAGCAACGTTGGTCTCTGCAAAGTCCGGAACTCGCGTCATCAGCTTGAATGTTTAAAAAAACTGTCACAACATTTATGAAATATTATTTGACTGATAATCATCATTCCTAATTCCTACCTGACTCTTGTGCTGCTTTGTGATAGTGTTCTTCGAGGAGACTCGTTACAATTTTCACAGGTAGTGCATCTTTGCAAATGTCACTAAATATTTTTCCCAAAAAATGGGACCCCCAAAAAAGCAGGATGATCAAGAGAGCATGGAACCAAACCCACGAAAAGGATCACAAGCAAAAAGAGAGGCAGCTGGGTGCTGTCTGGTTGACATAGTGTAGGTAAGGCGATGATTGGCCATGAGCTGATTGGTTTACGCAAATGCCGAAGGTTGGACAAAGCGCTGTTAAGTTGAATCCATGTATCTGCCCATGCAAGGTGTCTATAAATATCAACGTCTTATAGCATATAGGCAGGATTTGCAATCTCTTCATGACTAACCTGATGTGGGTGAAAGCAGTAGTGGACTCTTCCGGTGCTGGGGAAGAGTGCTGGGACATATGAAATGAGTGAGTATAAGCCTCACATTTTAGCAATCATTTTATTATACTGTTGGTATAGTAATGACGCTTGGACATAACTTAGAGTAGTCCGTGTACTGCTTGTGCAGCAGTATAGGTATACTGACCACTGAAAATAGGTCAGGACACAGCCTTTATTGTCTAAACCAGTGGTCCCCAAACTATGGCCCGCCGGCATCCAAAATCCAGCCCGCGGAAAGTCCCAAGTTAAAAACATCCATCCATCCATCCATCTTTTTCCGCTTATCCGAGATCAGGTCGCGGGGGCAGCAGCCTAAGCAGGGAAGCCCAAACTTCCCTCTCCCCAGCCATTTCGTCCAGCTTCTCCCGGGGGATCCCGAGGCGTTCCCAGGCCAGCCGGGAGACATAGTCTTCCCAACATGTCCTGGGTCTTCCCCGTGGCCTCGTACCGGTCGGACGTGCCCGAAACACCTCCCTAGGGAGGCGTTCGGGTGGCATCCTGACCAGATGCCCGAACCACCTCATCTGGCTCCTCTCGATGTGGAGGAGCAGCGGCTTTACTTTGAGCTCCCCCCGGATGACAGAGCTTCTCACCCTATCTCTAAGGGAGAGCCCCGCCACCCGGCGGAGGAAGCTCATTTCGGCCGCCTGTACCCGTGATCTTGTCCTTTCGGTCATAACCCAAAGCTCAGGTGAGGATGGGAACGTAGATCGACCGGTAAATTGAGAGCTTTGCCTTCCGGCTCAGCTCCTTCTTTACCACAACGGAAGAAGTTAAAAACAAACAAACAAAAAAAACATACATATATATATATATATATATATATATATATATATATATATATATATATATATATATATATATCTTTAGTCATGGTCAAAAGTTTACATACACTTGTAAAGAACATAATAAATAAATGTAAATGATAAATGGGTTATACTTGTATAGCGCTTTTCTACCTTCAAGGTACTCAAAGCGCTTTGACAGTATTTCCACGTCATGGCTGTCTTGAGTTTCCAATAATTTCTACAAGTCTTTTTTTTGTGATAAAGTGATTGGAGCACATACTTGTTTGTCACAAAAAACATTCATGAAGTTTGATTATTTTATGAATTTATTATGGGTTTACTGAAAATGTGACCAAATCTGCTGGGTCAAAAGTATACTTGTATGTATATATATATATATATATATATATATATATATATATATATATATATATATATATATATATATATATATTATTTTTTATTTATTTTTTATTTATTTATTTTTTTTATTTTTTTTATTTTTTTATTTTTTATTTATTATTATTATTTTTTTTAAATCTGTCCTTTCTAATCCATTTTTTACCGCTTGTTACTGTTGGTGTCTCCTAGCCACTCAGGCAAATCATATTGTCTAAAAATGCATGTTCCCATGGATAACGTGACATCATTGCGTCCGCGCGGCAGTGTCGGGTTACCGTGCGGTAAGTGCGCGATCTTTCAGTCAATTAGGGGACCACTGGTCCAAACAGCTGGAAACACAAATAAGTGCACCTCACTGTGAGCACAGTGTGAATATTAAGTGTGAGCACTATTGTTATCTGGCAGTACCTTCATCCTATTGGGCATGGAGTTCAACAGAGCAAAAGGTTGCACCTTCACCCTCCTCAGCAAGACCAACTGCCATCTTGGAGATTGCTTGGGCCAAGAGAACATGTTGGATATCATGCTTCCCCTAAATGAACTACAGCTCTCCTAGTGCCGGCAGTACTCGTGAATTTGGTCATTTTTAATAGTAGGATTTTACAGAAGTCCATAAAAACACGTAAAATCAAACGCGCAACATATTTTTTTGCACATAACGTCACATCCAGAAGACTCCGCGCCGGATCAAGCTTCTGGTTGGGAAAACAAGCAAACAGATTTCACAGTTTTCCATGCCAACAAAGCAAGAAAAAGGCGCTCAAAAGAACAGTAAGGCTCCACTTTTCAAAATGCACTAGCTCGATGCTAATTCACATTGGATTTGCATTATGCATGCTAGCGATTTGCATGAGCAATTTTACATGGAGATTTCAACACGTCAAAACCTTTGCTCCTTGGTTCTATTTTTAGGAAGTACAGTATTGCATTTCATTTTTACGCCGATGATTGCCAGATTTATTTTCCCATGGCACAAAATAACACGGTTCAACATCTTATTGACTGCCTGCACGACATCAAAGTCTGGCTTTCAGCTAACTTCCTGAGCCTAAATGAAGATAAAACAGAAGTTATGTTGTTCGGTCCAAGTTGCTCTCCCTCCCCCAACGTTGACCTCGGCACTCTGACCCCGTATCTCAGCGACTGTGTCACAAACCTGGGGGTAAAGTTTGACTCAGATTTTAAATTCGAAAAACAAATCAGCAGCGTCGTTCAAAAAAGCTTTTATCAATTACGCCAAATAGCGAAAGTGAAACCGCTTCTATCAAGACATGATCTTGAGAAATTAATCCACGCCTTTATCTCGACTCGTCTTGATTACTGTAATGCCCTGTATGTTGGCATTAGCCAGGCCTCCCTCGCCCGCCTGCAGCTCGTGCAGAACTCTGCTGCTCGTCTGCTAACACAGACCCGCAGACGTGAGCACATCACCCCTATTTTAGCGTCCCTTCACTGGCTCCCTGTGCGTTACCGAATCAATTTTAAACTCCTTTTATTTGTTTTTAAATGTCTAAACAACCTCGCGCCAACCTATCTCTCCGACCTCCTTCAGCCTTACTGCCCCACCCGATCCTTAAGATCAGCCGATCAGCTGCTGTTGACGGTCCCTGACACAAGACTGAAGCTTAGAGGTGACAGAGCTTTCGCCGTTGCTGCTCCCAAGCTCTGGAACGACCTACCCCTGAGTGTTAGACAAGCCTCCTCTCTTCCTGTTTTTAAATCTCTCTTAAAAACATACTTTTATTCCATGGCTTTTAACACTGAGTGATATCCATCCTGCAATGGCACCCCATAATACACCTGCTGTGAACCTGTTTTTATGTTTTTATTTATTCTATTTTAATTATTTATTTTTTATCGTGTTCTGTTTGTGTTGTGTTGTGTTTGATCGGTACTCGTTTTATCTTTTAACCTGTTCATTGTACAGCACTTTGGCTACCCCTGCGGTAAATTTTAAATGTGCTTTATAAATAAAGTTGATTTGATTTGATTTGATTTAAGTTTATTTTGAACGTGCATACAGTTCCAACATGATACATCACAATTTCCAGTTTCTCTTTTCAACAAATTCGGGAAAAAAAAGTAGGAAGAAGCAGAGTTTATTTAATCCTACCCCTTTACCATTTCATGGCAGTCACTAACACTTTTATTTACTTCCTGTTCTTAATTTGTTCACAATTTACTGCATAAATGATACAATTATATATAAATTAATAGTAAAGCAAGTTGTAATTCACATAATGAGATGAATAGGAGTATCTAATTTTCAAAAAGTTCAAAATGTTTATCAAGACTCTTCTTCTTTGCTTTAACAATAATACAATTGTTTTACATTACATTTTTCTGAAAGGTTATATTTCTCCTCTTTTGTTGAGAAGAATTGGAATAGAAACGACAACCAAGATGTACGTTACAAACAGCAACTGTGTAATAAGTTCAAGATTCAAGATTTAAGATGCTTTATTATTGTCCATTCTTTAACATGTACAAGACATATAAGAACTGAAATGTCATTTTCGGCACAGTCCCACTAAGAGCAGACATACGTTACAAGGGGACAAGACGGGACCGCCAACGGATCAGCCACTTACAGCGCTCCTTAAAAAAGGTGGGAAAAAGGTGATATTGGGAAAGGGGGGAAGAGTAAAAAAAAATATCAGTCTAAGGCTGGACCCTCAGGAGGGGTCCAGACTGAGTCCAAGGAAAAAACCTCACATAGCATAGCACACATAAACATGATACATATAATCACAACAACTCGCAACAGAGGGGGGGGTTTGGGGCCCTGGAGGCCGGCCTGCTGCTATAAAGCGCTACTCAGCCGTCCATAACCCCGAAGAGGAATTAAGCAGTGGTGAAGGCAATGACTGGGGAAGGGGCGGGTGCGTGCATGTATGCCCAATTAACTTGGGTGAGATGTTGAAATGTTTTTGTGGACTGGGGCCGATCTCAAAGTTCGACACCAGGAGTTATTGAAAAAAAGGAAGATCAAAAGTGTCCATCATTGAGGTGTCCTCGAGGGAGTTTTTCAGAACAGCCTGTTCCTGATAGCGTCAAGGCCATTCGAGGGAGTCAAATCGTAGATTAGGATGCTGTTTTCTTCGAGCAGTCAAAACAATGACTTGCCTGCTCTATGTCCGTGCTGGTTCCTCTCAAATTCAAATCAATTCTCCTTCTCAGCAAGCTTCTCCATGATGAGATCCATTTTGCGATTCAAATCAGAAATCGCCACAGTCTGTGTTCCCACAGCCCGGCCCAATCCTTCCATTGCGACGAACAGCCGTTGGGCTCCTTGAGTGGCTGCCATCGTCTTCCGAATTTGACGATACACCAGAGCAATGCCCAGCCCAATCAGCAGGTGCCCCGCGATCACGGTTCCAAATAGGTAGATGTCTTCCACGTCCTCGATGGAAAGGACTGAGAGGCACATGATTCTCCGTTTATCCCAGGAGTCTCTCACGTACCCCGCAGCAATGGTTCCATCAGGGCAGCCAGGCTCCCTTGAACCTCTTTTCCTTGTCGAAAAGACTTTGTCAATTGCCTCGAGAGTCCAGCTGATCATATCCATGTTTGATGTTTAGATTTGAGGACAACGCAAAGAAAGAGGCTTCAAAAAAAGTTCAGACAAGACAAAACGAAGAAAGCAAGCAGGGAAGGAGGGAGCGGAGAAAAATGCGACCGCCCTCACCAAGAGGCAAGACAGAATAGCAGTACAAACACTTTGTAAGACTCAACAAAAGAAAATACTGGCGAATTCAACTTAATTACAAAGACTATTCCTGGCTAAGGCACCACACCATAGTTTATGCTAACATCTTGGAATTGTAACTGCATGCAAAGTCTATACTGTATTAAACAGTAGAATACTTGCAAATGCGACACAGAAATGCAAGGAAAAATAAAAACTGGATATCACAGCTCAGTATTAAATGTTGTATAAAAATATTTTTTACATTTATCATTTATTAACACGTTTAAACAAAAATACTGAAAATCGGTACCGTTGAGTACCAGTATCGATTCAAATGTGAAAGGTACCCATCCCTATTTAACCACCATGGTGCTTTACTGTAAGATTGTAGACCTTTACATAACAGGACAATCATGGCTGTGTAGTCATTTTCAGTGGATAGTAAATCTATACTGATATACAGGCTGTGCATTGACTACTCCAAATTATGCCCAGGTTCTATTTCGGTCCCTTGGGGAATTATACATTAAGAAAAAATGGTGGCTGTCATGTCAAGGATGTATTCACTTTTGTCAGAAATTCTGGGATATTTGTGGACATTTGCCTGTAGGAATGCAACAATTGCGATACATTGTCTGATTATACAAACGCACGCTTTGCATCCCTGCATGGAGCTATACCCAGCATCATCCACTTTTCCTTCTTGTTCAGTCTGTAGCAACGTTGCTGTGGCAACAGCTTGAGAGATGGAGGAGCAAGGAGAGAGAGATTGTATATGTTTCATAAGATATTCCAATAAGCTTCCCTGCTTCTCATGTCCAAGTTCCTTCATCAGAATGCTTGGATGTATAACTGAATGAGTTGTAAAGAGCATTTTAATGGGTTGAGGAGAGACCGCAACGCATAGCTACAGGTGTTTTCCACCATGGATCCGAGGATCATTATTCCGACCTGGAATAGTCCGACTGTAGGCACTTGGAGTTTGGATCCTTGGGGTAGTGATACAGGGCAGAGGTACGGTACAGAGCCACACGAGGGATGATTGATATCGCTTACACCGCGGAATTATATATTATTTTTTAATGCATGTGAGCAGTTATGTCTGTTGTTTAGCCCCGTCACATGTTGAGGCAAAACAGATTGTGGTTTTCTTGTACATTTTTGTGTGGAGTGACCTAATCTTTTATCAGAAATTATTTAACCTGCTATTAGTTTGAATTTAGAGGGTTTATCCATAAGAAATGATGGACATTGAATGAATCCAGTGCAGGGTCAAACTGTTCCAAGCTATGTTCTAACATTTCTAACAGTCATACAAACATAAGTTTAACAAATGTAATAGATGTGTTTTGTCAGATACAACACATAACATTAAAGAGGACATAAACATAGCAACACTAAAATAGCAATGCAAGTTTAAATAACATTAGAAAAAAAACATTATGATAAAACTATAGCTCCCATGTCTGTAGCTGACTGATGGATATTTGGCAGAGCTCTAGTCTTTATTTTATAATGTGTAGCAAAGTCTGGTTTCTATTTTTACAAAGCCTGTATGTCAAAAAGGGCAGTATAATAAAAAGTGTCACTTTCATGTCTGTAGCTGACTGATGGTAGAACTCTAGTCTTTATTTTTCAAATCTGTAGCAAAACCTGATTTTTTTACAAAGCTGTCCTCTATGAAGTGATTATCATATACATGGAGAGAGCTCATCTCTAGGTGGTATCAAGTCCATGAACAGGGTCATGAAAATCCGAAACTTTAAAATTGACCGTTTTTTCCAAAAATGGAGCAAACAAGTAAGGGAGGAGATCTATTCTTGTGATAAATAGGCTCTAAGGACATGTTCTAACAACTGTTAGAACAAAATAATAATAAAAAAAACCCTCCTGTATATAATACATTGTTTGTGTTATATTTAACACTTAAAGTTAAAAAAAAAAGGTTTAAGTTGGAAATATCATCCAAAAGTAATTCAATTAGTGATATTATTGAAGCAGCAAATAATGTGATTGGAGGAATACCCGCTGTAAGATATTTGCGTCTTTTTGCATACCAGAGCTGTTCAGAGAGTATGTAATTCTGTGATCGACAGCGGCCAATTAAAGGTCAATACATAACCCGCCTGTGATGGCGCGTGGGTGGATGGGGCACTCTAGTGTATAGAAGTGTTCATACCTCGTCTGCTTTTGTGGCAGCTGTTTGTGCAGAATATTTTGCATCTCTGAAGGTTCCTCTCTGCTCTCTGGTGCACTGGGGCCAGAAATAGCAGTTACACTTGACGTCTGGGCAGCCGTCAACCCACGTCCCCGTTTTGTTCCTCCACTGAGGACCTTGCAGTCGCAAGCCGAAAACCTGCAATGTAACAATTATTAGGTTCATCTGCAAGATATGATGAGAGCTGAAAGAATACATTCTGTCTTTAATAAGGTAATAATAATGTACGATGCTTACTACAACCCAGAAATGTACAAAGATTTTGATTAATACCACTGATTATTACTGAGTTTCATTAGGGCCTGAGCACCTACTGATGGTAACACAAAGGTCCTATTGAAACTGCTTTTTAATATAATTCTTTGTGTTTCTTTGCACTTTTGGGAGCCTTAATATGCATGACAATTCACCAAACCTGTAAAAAATTATACATTTTAAGGGTCCTAAATAGAGATGTCCGATAATGGCTTTTTTGCCGGTATCCGATTTTGTCCAACTCTTAATTACCGATTCCGATATCAACCAATACCGATATATACAGTCGTGGAATTAACACATTATTATGCCTAATTTTGTTGTGATGCCCCGCTGGATGCATTAAACAATGTAACAAGGTTTTCCAAAATAAATCAACTCAAGTTATGGAAACAAATGCCAACATGGCACTGCCATATTTATTATTGAAGTCACAAAGTGCATTATTTTTTTTAACATGCCTCAAAACAGCAGCTTGGAATTTGGGACATGCTCTCCCAGAGAGAGCATGAGGAGGTTGAGGGGCGGGGGGTGGGGGGGGGGGGGGGGTGCGGGGGGTGTATATTGTAGCGTCCCGGAAGAGTTAGTGCTGCAAGGGGTTCTGGGTATTTGTTCTGTTGTGTTACGGTGCGAATGTTCTCACGAAATGTGTTTGTCATTCTTGTTTGGTGTGGGTTCACAGTGTGGCGCATATTTGTAACAGTGTTAAAGTTGTTTATACGGCCACCCTCAGTGTGACCTGTATGGCTGTTGACCAATTATGCTTTGCATTCACTTGTGTGTGTGAAAAGCCGTAAATATTTAAATATTATGTGATTCCCTTTAAGGCACGCCCCCAATATTGTTGTCTGGGTGGAAATTGGGAGACATTTCGGGAGAATGGTTGCCCCGGGAGATTTTCGGGAGGGCCACTGAAATTTGGGAGTCTCCCGGGAAAATTGGGAGGGTTGGCGAGTATGACTGGGAGACGCAACTGCTCTGTACTTCTCCCTACATCCGTGTACCACTCCGTACAGCAGCGTTTTAAAAAGTCATAAATTTTACTTTTTGAAACCGATACCGATAATTTCCGGTATTACATTTTAAAGCATTTATCGGCCGATAATATCGGCAGTCCGATATCATCGGACATCTCTAGTCCTAAACGAAAACCCCAAACACTTACTCAACACTACTCCCTATATGTCACGACTGAGACTGTGGCGTGGTTTGTTCTCCCGAGGTGCAAAAGATTTGGACCAGATGTGGCGTGAAGGGGAGTACATGATTTATTTTAACACTATATATCAAAAAGGAACAAACGAAAAGCGCGCACAATGGCGGAGGTACAAAACTAGGCTATTGAAAACAAAACTTGCACATAGGCAGAAACTGTGAACAATGAAACAAAAACACTAACTGTGGCATTAATAAACAAAAACTTACTTGGCATGGACTATGAAGTGCGCAGAGGTAAACAGAGTGTGACAGGGGTATGAATCCGGATGTCGCCAGAAAGACAAACTGAAAACAATGAACTTAAATACTACAGACATGATTAGTGAAAACAGGTGCGTGACTCAAAACGTGAAACAGGTGCGTGACTTGACAGGTGAAAACTAATGGTTGCTATGGTGACAAAACAAACAAAAGTGCACAAAAAGTCCAAAAACAAAACCGAACATGACTAAAAGAAAACATGATCACACAGACATGACACTATATATATATATATATATATATATATTCTTTACAAATTAGTCGCTGCCGTCAGTTTCACCGATTGTCATCGAACTGGATGGAGACATCTGTCATAACAGGACACGCATTTTAGTTTGGACTTAAAACAAAATAATGGTCTCTATGTTACCAAACTCGGACTTGGACCAAATGAGCCCAAATCCAAATTGTGGAGACTAAAGAGATGGACAAAGACAATCTGCAACTTGGCTTGGCCACAAACTTTGATGGTCAGTCTGAAGATTCACTACAAAAATGTATATCTAACTCTGCTCCACTCAGTCAGATCTTGATCATATTTGGTGTGCATGATGAAGAGATGACACCTTGAAGCCATGCATAGGTCAATCAATTCGTCAAAGAGCCACGCAGTGGCAACAGGAAATTGCACTTCTGTTATGGTGTGAGGGCTCGTTCAAAGCTGCTCGCTGTGTAATTGAATGTCAGCAGAAGGGTAACTGGTCCAAGTGTATCGTTGCACACAATGCTCATGATTGTCTTATGCAGAAAAATGAACAGATATCTGACCTATCCCTGGATAATTACTTAACTTCAGTCAGAGTTGATTGTAAAAGCATTATCATAAGTACACAATTTGAAGCTTGTGCTAAACATAAGATGTGTGTTGTGTTTGTGCTCCCTCTGCCAGGGTGCAAGTTGAATTTTACGTGAATGAAAACACCTTCAAGGAGCGTCTGAAGTTGTTCTTCATCAAAAATCAACGATCAAGTATGCCATCTACAAAGTTCAAGTATACTCAGATGCAGAAATCCATATTGTATGACAGAGTCTACTTTATGGACTATAAAAACTACTTGGATATGTAACAAGATTTCCTCCTTTGCCGTCAGGCCTCAGAATCCGCGTGTTCAACTTCTCCCTGAAGCTGCTCACCTGTCTGCTCTACATCATCCGAGTGGTGACGGACAACCCAGTACAGAGCGCAAACGCTACCCACAGCCCGAGCCAAACGAATGCTATCGGTGGGAACACCAAGTGGTTCGTACAATTGTCTAACATCTGCTGTTGGCATAAGTACAATGGGAAGAGGCAACAATAAGATATGCTAATATGCAAGTGCCCCTAAATCCTATATGGAGGACTGTCACCTTGTAGCATAGCAACAAGATGCACGGCTTAATGAGATGAGAGGTGGTTGGTGTACATGAAGCCTGACTTTACAAGTGTGACTAATACATGTTTGCTTGCTCCTGGCAGTCCAAAATTGTAAGTAACCATAAGATCATAAATGAAAAGCTATGTTTGTATTCGTACACAGCATGGACTGTCCCTGGAATGGATCGGTGCAGGATCGGGACATTAACTGGTAAGCAGTAGAAGGTAATACATAGAAATATTGCTGTCTTTTCACAGATAACAAAGCTCAGATTTGATTGACACAATTAGAAAGGTTTTATTTTTAATATAATTACACTGTATTGTATTTTGGTTACCTTGCCTAATGAGAACAAATTATTAGGAACAGTTATAGTCTCGACCAGGGGTCCCCAAACTACGGATCCGGCCCGCCAGTGTCCAATATCCGGCCTGCAGGAAGTCTCAAGTTTAAAAAAAAAATGTTTTTTTTGAAATTATTAATATTATTTTAAATCCGTCCTTTCTAATCCTTTTTCTACCGCTCGTTACTCTCTGTGATTTGCTCAGGCAAATCATATTGTCTTAAAATGCATTTTCCCATCGATAATGTGACATCATCACCGGCAAGTACGCGCTCTTCCAGTCAATTAGTGCGCAAGGAATACATATACAGTATATATATATATATATATATATATATATATATATATATTAGGGCTGTGAATCTTTGGGTGTCCCACGATTCGATTCAATATCGATTCTTGGGTCACGATTCGATTCAAAATCAATTTTTTTTTTTTCAATTCAACACGATTCTCGATTCAAAAACGATTTTTTTCCCGATTCAAAACGATTCTCTATTCATTCAATACATAGGATTTCAGCAGGATCTACCCCAGTCTGCTGATATGCAAGCAGAGTAGTATATTTTTGTAAAAAGCTTTTATAATTGTAAAGGGCAATGTTTTATCAACTGATTGCAATAATGTAAATCTGTTTTAACTATTAAATGAACCAAAAATATGACTTATTTTATCTTTGTGAATATATTGGACACAATGTGTTGTCAAGCTTATGAGATGTGATGCAAGTGTAAGCCACTGTGACACTATTGTTCATTTATTTTTGATTTTTTATAAATGTCTAATGATAATGTCAATGAGGGATTTTTAATCACTGCTATGTTGAAATTGATGCTGTTGTTGATAATATTCATTTTTGTTTCACTACTTTTGGTTTGTTCTGTGTCGTGTTTGTGTCTCCTCTCAATTGCTCTGTTTATTGCAGTTCTGAGTGTTGCTGGGTCGGTTTTGGGTTTGGAATTGGATTGTTTTGGTATTGCTGTGTATTTTTTTGTTGGATTGATTAATTTAAAAAAATAAATAAATTTAAAAAAAAAAAAATTTAAATTGTTTTTTTTTAAATCGATTTTTTAAAAATGAGAATCGATTCTGAATCGCACAACGTGAGATACGCGATTCGAATTCGAATCGATTTTTTCCCACACCCCTAATATATATATATATATATATATATATATATATATATATATATATATATATATATATATATATATATATATATATATATATATATATATATATGTGTACATACACCCCGGCCCCCGGCCAAATTGTTTTAACCCAATGTGGCCCCCGAGTCAAAAAGTTTGGGGACCCCTGGTCTAGACTATTGAGTTGTATATGACAGTAACATGTTTACATTTTGTGTGTTAACAGCCCTTGATCGAAAAATAACTTCTAGAAACTTCTCCAGCAATAAAATGTTTACAATTTTTAGTGAAGATTTAGCCAAAGAGTGAAAGAAACACTAAACATTGTAACATGTCCTCCTATAGTCATAATTGCATGAATGCTGCTTTAGCTTATAATGTGTAAACATAGTTCCAATCATTGTCATGATGTACAAATTGAATGATGTCTAATAATTGCTACACTCTTTCTGTAAGGGAGTTGATCTTTTGGGTGGACAGGAAAGTACCTGTTTGGGCTATTCAAGTAAGTATAACTACTATAAGTACTTTAATTGAATCTATAAGCCACGCTCGAATGCAAAGTTTTGATCAACAGTGAAACCTCAAAGTAAAGTAGAACCTCGATTTATGAACGCCTCTTTTTGTGAACTTTTTGATTTACGAACTATTAGACCGAGCCAAATATGCCTCCGTGTGCAAACATTATTTCTGTTTTTTGATTGTGATGAGACCAGACTTTTCTGGCCAAAGATGCCAAGGAGGACTTATATCACAGCGGAGAAAAAGCCATTTCCTGTCGTTCAGCGGCGTCTCTTCCAAAAGGACACACACACACACACATTGTGCCTCCTCCTCCTGCCCTCCCTTCATCCCCTGTGTCTGCTTCTTTCTCTCCTCTCGCCAGTTGCTCATTTGCCAATAAGAATTTAAAAGTGGATTTTTTTTTTAAATATTTATTATCGCAGCAAATGTAGTTGTTGAAGTTAAGGGGGTGTGTGATTTCTGATCGTTTGGCCACCAAAGGGACTGAAGAGGTGTGCGTACTCTTTATTATTCACCTTTAATATACCGTATTTTTCGGACTATAAGTCGCAGTTTTTTTTCATAGTTTGGTCGGGGGTGCGACTTATACTCAGGAGTGACTTGTGTGTGAAATTATTAACACATTACCATAAAATATCAAATGTTATTATTTAGCTCATTCACGTAAGAGACTAGACGTATAAGATTTCATGGGATTTAGCGATTAGGAGTGACAGATTGTTTGGTAAACGTATAGCATGTTCTATATGTTATAGTTATTTGAATGACTCTTACCATAATATGTTACGTTAACATACCAGTTGGTTATTTATGCCTCATATAACGTACACTTATTCAACCTGTTGTTCACTATTCTTTATGTATTTTAAATTGCCTTTCAAATGTCTATTCTTGGTGTTGGGTTTTATCAAATAAATTTCCCCCAAAAATTCGACCTATCCAGTGCGACTTATATATGTTTTTTTCCTTCTTTATTATGCATTTTCGGCAGGTGCGACTTATACACCGGTGCGACTTATACTCCGAAAAATACGGTACCTACTTCCTTATCTTTCTGTGACGATCTGTCACTTCATGTATGTTTGTTTCCTTGTTTTTGTATTTACTTCCCGTCAGTGCTCTTATTTTGTTCCTGTTTGTTCCGCGGAGCACTGTTTTTTCCTCACCTGCCGTTGCCGGCTGCCAATCAGCATATGTTCTATTTATGCCTTGTCTCGAGCACTCCTCAGTGCTCGAAGATCGCTTTATGTTTGGAACGCTTACATGAAAGACTGCTTCTTTTCCCCTCTCTGTTTTGAGTAGGGATGATGTTTGATAAGAAATGATCGAGTTCGAACCTATTATTGAATCCTCTTATCGAACCGATGCCTTATCGATTCTCTTATCGAGTCCAGATAGGTTGTTGTATATGAAAAAAAAACACACAATATTTGGTTTAACTAAAGCTCACTTTTATTATATAAGAAAAAATAAAATCTAATAAATAAATAAATATTGACTGTTACCCCCCTAAAAAATAAAATAAAATAAATAAATATTGACTGTTTTTACCCAAAGTATATTAAGCGGGATTTTTCAGAAAAACAAATATATACAGTAACACAAAAACAACCTGTCTCTGTGATCACTATAGGTGTATAAATAATAATATAGTGTTAAATAAAATCAGTCTCTTGGGCACACAACTTAAAATAATACAGCTCTCCAAAAAGTGCACTTCTGCTGCTATTTGACATAACTGTTTGTTATGATGCTTTGACATTTTTGCACTTTATTTCTTTATTGAAAGACAATTTTATGAAGAGTAAAGTTGTTTGCAAATGTGGTTCCAATGCTAAAAAATGAAAAGTTAAAGCTAAAAAAAGAAATACACTTTATTGAGTTAACATTATTTCTTTATAGGGGAAAAGATGTGATGTTATGAGCTAGGCTAGGGAATATAACAACTACACTACCCAGCATGCAACGGGAGTGACGAGCATGCACGGTAGCCCCGAAAAGTGTTGTTGCATGTTGCCACATAGCAGCTAAGAATGAGGTTATGAGCACGCTGTGAAAGTAAACGTCAAGAACTCAGCCAACACGCCTCGTCTGCATTATTTATAATTAGACAGACAACACATATACAGTGTGATTTTGTTTTGTTTACAAGGAAAGAAAAACAAAAGTTAAAAAAGGGAGATCATGTCATATATGTTGTATATATATGTGTGCTGCGGTTGCTTTAAGAACGTTGCAACAGCTGCCGTAAAGGAGGTGCGTTGCTAGCCTGGTTGCTATGTTTCCGGTTGGTCGTAAAAGTGTTGGTCATGTGTTTGTACCCTGCTCAAATCTCTCAGTAAAGTTCTTCATTGGATTAAACCTTTTGTTTTGAACTTTATTACACCTTGGAGCGCTTTTTCCGGTCCATTGTTTTTCCTGCTTTCCCTATCTGCGCCTAATGACTGAGCTACGTGACATCATTTCTTGTGATGTCTCAAAGGGCATTTCTGGTCGGGACGGGATTCGTTCCCAGGGATTCGAATAAAGAACCAACTCTTTTTCTTTACTATAGTGGTCTCGATAACGGGTACCGGTTCTCAAAAAGGGATTCGAGTCCGAGGACTCGGTTCTTTTCTTATCGAACAACCGGGAAAACCGGTTTCGAGTATCATCCGTAGTTTTGAGTAATAAAACTCATCTTACCTTCTCATCGTCTGCTAGTTCCTGCATCTTAGGGTCTCAAAAACTGCAGCCATGCGAGTTCCTAACACTTTCATCTCGTTCGTATTTCGTTTGGGAGTTCGAATTAAGCCGGTATTTTACATTTCCTTAGCTACCTTCTTAAATAAATCAGTTTCTTTTTTTCTACCATCGATGCACTTCAAAATATTATTTTCTTTTAATTTGCGAAGCGAGTAAGAAATATCCTCTTCATTACAATGTTTACTGTTGTTATTGAATGGTATCTGCTTCCGGGTTAAAGGTCCTCTCTGGCATCTCGAGAGATCTGGTTTCCAATTGCATAATCCAGGTGCGTTAGTCCGACTTTTCAAAAACCGAACACGATCGGTTTAAGGTGTTTCCATGGGCTGTGGGATGCTTATTTAGAGCCAAACTATTTGAGAAATCGGACTAAATTAGTGCATGGATACGTACTGATTGTTTGTTATGGAGAAATTTGCTTCACGACTCAAACTTTTCCATTTATGAACCCTGTTAAAGAATCAATTAAGTTCCTAAATCGAGGTTCCACTGCATGATCTACAAAACCCAAAACCAGGGAAGTTGGCATGTTGTGTAATTCGTAAATAAAAACAGAATACAATGATTTGCAAATCCCTTTCAACTTATATTCAATTGAATAGACTGCAAAGACAAGATATTTAATGTTCAAACTGAGAAACTTTTTTTTTTTTGTATGCAAATAATCATTAACTTAGAATTTAATGGCAGCAACACATTGCAAACAAGTTGGCACAGGGACATTTTTACCACTGTGTTACATGGCCTTTCCTTTTAACAACACCCAGTAAATGTTTGGGAACTGAGGAGACACATTTTTGAAGCTTTTCAGGTGGAATTCTTTCCCATTTTTGCTTGATGTACAGCCTAAGTTGTTCAACAGTCCGGGGGTCTCCGTTGTGGTATTTTAGGCTTCATAATGCGCCACACATTTTCAATGGGAGACAGGTCTGGACTACCGGCAGGCCAGTCTAGTACCCGCACTCTTTTACTATGAAGCCACGCCATGCTGAAATAAGCAGGGGCGTCCGTGATAACGTTGCTTGGATGGCAACATATGTTGCCCCAAAACCTGTATATACCTTTCAGCATTAATGGTGCCTTCACAGATGTGTAAGTTACCCGTGCCTTGGGCATGCCATCACAGATGCTGGCTTTTGAATGTTGTGCCTATAACAATCCGGATGTTTTTTTTTCCTCTTTGGTCTGGAGGACACAACATCCACAGTTTCCAAAAACAATTTGAAATGTGGACTCGTCAGACCACGGAACACTTTTCCACTTTGTATCAGTCCATCTTAGATGAGCTAGGGGCCAGCGAAGCCGGAATTTTTTTGGGTGTTGTTGATAAATGGCTTTGGCTTTACATAGTAGGGTTTTAACTTGCACTTACAGATGTAGCGACCAACTGTAGTTACTGACAGTGGTTTTCTGAAGTGTTCCTGAGCCCATGTGGTGATATCCTTTACACACTGATGTTACTTTTTGATGCAATACCGCCTGAGGGATCAAAGGTCCGTAATATCATCGCTTACGTGCAGTGATTTCTCCAGAATCTCTTAACCTTTTAAAGTTAAAGTTACAGTACCACTGATAGTCACACACACACACTAGGTGTGGTGAAATTACCCTCTGCATTTAACCCACCCCCTGGAATGTGAGGGGATCAGTGAGCAGCAGCGGCGCTCGGGAATCATTGTGTTGATTTAACCCCCGATTCCAACCCTTGATGCTGAGTGCCAAGCAGTATAGTCTTTGGTATGACTCGGCCGAGGTTTGAAGTCACAACCTACCGATCTCCGGGCGGACACTCTAACCACTAGGCCACTGAGCAGGCTTTTTTTGATGATATTACGGACCGTAGATGGTGAAATTACTAAAATTCCTTGCAATTGCTGGTTGAGAAATGTTGTTCTTAAACTGTTCAACAATCTGCTCACGCATTTGTTCACAAAGTGGTGACCCTCGCCCCATCCTTGTTTGTGAATGACTGAACATATCACGGAAGCTGCTTTTATACTCAATCATGGCACCCACCTGTTCCCAATTAGCCTGTTCACCTGTGGGATGTTCCAAATACGTGTTTGATGAGCATTCCTCAACTTTCTCAGTCTTTTTTGCCACTTGTGCCAGCTTTTTTGAAACATGTTGCAGGCATCAAATTCCAAATGAGCTAATATTTGCAAAAAAATAACAAAGTTTATCTGTTTGAACATTAAGTATCTTGTCTTTGCAGTCTATTCAATTGAATATAGGTTGAAAAGGATTTGCAAATCATTGTATTTTGGGGTTTTTTACGATTTACACAACGTGCCAACTTCACTGGTTTTGGGGTTTGAATTAGTTATTGCTCCAATTTGTTTGAATTTAGAAATGGAAATACAATGTCTCGATAAATCCTGTATTTACCGTCCATGTAAAGTTTTGATATTTTACAACTCTATAATGTCGCACAACTGCAAAATTCATGAAATTTTATTGGACTTTGGGATTTTAATTTGGCATTTTGCACAAGCCCAAGTCAAAATATTTTCCCAATTCTTAAATCATCTGTTGAGATTTTAGATTGTGATGATAAATGATTGCTGTCATAACAGGTTACAGTGGCCATCATCAGCTTCCTGGAAACAATGCTGCTGATGTATCTGAGCTACAAGGTGAGACCTTATTGGAGGATCTTGTTTAGGCTGAAGCGGCGAGGAAATCGACCCCTGTGCAGTTTTAAATGAGTTTTATTCTCTAGGGTAACCTTTGGGAGCAGATATTCCAAGTTTCCTTTCTTCTGGAGATGATCAACACCGTTCCTTTCATCATCACGGTAAATGATGATTCACTTTCTAGATTCAAGAGAGGATGGCCTATGTGATTTAAGAAATTAATAATTGTCATTATCAGATCTTCTGGCCCTCCATAAGGAACATTTTCATCCCCGTCTTCCTCAACTGCTGGCTTGCCAAATGCGCTCTGGAAAACATGATTGTGAGTCATGATCATTAACTTGATGAGCTGGTGTCATTTGCATATTAACGACCTGCAATGTCAGTGGGTTTAATTTCAACTAATTCGCTAATCAGGAATTCTCATTTGAGCAACTATTCGCAGATAGTGCACATCTCAGAGGACTCCTCCTGGGGTTTTTGCAAATTCCATCATGATGCGTATCTTTTGTAGCTCAGTTGTACTGCACTAGCAGGGAACATCCATTATCATCGCCTATTTTCACTAAGCATCTAACCCAATGACGGGAGAGATTTCAGACACCTAAGTACAATACCCATCGGAAGTTTCTTACAGGAATATTTGTTTTTGTTTAGTTTGTTTCCTTTGAATGTATTTTGTTTGTAGAATGATGTCCACAGAGCAATCCAGAGAACCAACTCGGCCATGTTCAACCAGGTGCTCATCCTCATCTGCACTCTGCTTTGCTTGGTCTTCACTGGGTGAGTCTACTCCACACATTAAAAAATTCACTTGAAGCCACCCAAACTTTCTGTTTGTCTGTCTATGTGACGTTAATATTGGTAAAACTAGAGATGTCCGATAATGGCTTTTTTGCCCATATCCGATTTTCCGATATTGTCCAACTCTTAACTACCGATTCCGATATCAACCGATACCAATATATACAGTCGTGGAATTAACACATTATTATGCCCAATTTTGTTCTGAGGCCCCGCTGGATGCATTAAACCAGTGTTTTTCAACCTTTTTTGAGCCAAGACACATTTTTTGCGTTGAAAAAATGCGGAGGCACACCACCAGCAGAAATCATTAAAAATTGAAACTCGGCAGCCGATATTGACAGTAAAAAGTCGTTGTCGCAATTGTTGGATATGACTTTAAAGCATAACCAAGCATGCATCACTATAGCTCTTGTCTCAAAGTAGGTGTACTGTCACCACCTGTCACATCACACCCTGACTTATTTGGACTTTTTTGCTGTTTTCCTGTGTGTAGCGTTCTACTTCTTGTCTTGCGCTCCTATTTTGTTGGTATTTTCCTGTAGCAGTTTCATGTCTTCCTTTGAGCGATATTTCCCGCATCTACTTTGTTTTTAGCCTTCTTTGTGGGGACATTGTTGATTGTCATGTCATTTTCGGATGTACATTGTGGACGCTGTCTTTGCTCCACAGTAAGTCTTTGCTGTCGTCCAGCATTCTGTTTTTGTTTATTTTGTAGCCAATTCAGTTTTAGTTTCATTCTGCATAGCCTTCCCTAAGTTTCAATGCCTTTTCTTAGGGGCACTCACCTTTTGTTTATTTTTGGTTTAAGCATTAGACACCTTTTTACCTGCACGCTGCCTCCCGCTGTTTCCGACATCTACAAAGCAATTAGCTACCTGCTGCCACCTACTGATATGGAAGAGTATTACACGCTCTAGACAGCACCGACACTCAACAACAACACATCATTTGCAGACTATAATTACTGCTTTGCAAAAAATATTTTTAACCCAAATAGGTGAAATTAGATCCTCTCCCACAGCACACCCGACAGTATCTCACAGCACACTAGTGTGCCGCGGCACAGTGGTTGAAAAACACTGCATTAAACAATGTAACAAGGTTTTCCAAAATAAATGGAAAAAAATGCCAACATGGCACCGCCATATTTATTATTGAAGTCACAAAGTGTATTGTTATTTTTTAACATGCCTCAAAACAGCAGCTTGGTATTTGGGACATGCTCTCCCTGAGAAAGCATGAGGAGGTTGAGGTGGGCGGGGTTGGGAGGGGGGGTAGGGAGTAGCGGGGGGTGTATATTGTAGCGTCCCGGAAGAGTTAGTGCTGCAAGGGGTTCTGGGTATTTGTTCTGTTGTGTTTATGTTGTGTTACGGTGCGGATGTTCTCCCGAAATGTGTTTGTCATTCTTGTTTGGTGTGGGTTCACAGTGTGGCGCATATTTGTAACAGTGTTAAAGTTGTTTATACGGCCACCCTCAGTGTGACCTGTATGGCTGTTCACCAAGTATGCTCTGCATTCACTTGTGTGTGTGAAAAGCTGTAGATATTATGTGACTGGACTGGCATGCAAAGACAGTGCCTTTAAGGTTAATTGGCGCTCTGTACTTCTCCCTACGTCCGTGTACACAGCGGCGTTTTAAAAAGTCATACATTTTAATTTTTGAAACCGATACCGATAATTTCCGATATCACATTTTAAAGCATTTATCGGCCGATAATATCGGCAGTCCGATATTATCGGACATCTCTAGGTAAAAGGAGTGACTGATAACAGTTATCTCACACAACATTTATGTAGGATCCAATTAAAAGTGTGACCTAAGCACAAATATTTTTTTTTACGGACGGGGCAACAAAAGGATATTCTAAATCCACATTATCCACCATCAGTGTGTGAATGAATGTGATGTATAATGTAAAGCATTTTGGATATCATTCCAGTTATAGTAAAACACTATATAAATACAGAACATTTAGACCAGGGGAGTCCAAACTTCTTCCAACAAGGGCCGCATAACGAAAAGTCAAAAGTATGCGGGGGCCATGTCGATATTTTTCTTTTCTTTTTTTCTTTTGTAAGAAACAACGCTGAAAGCAGACACACGCTCGCCGCGACTCTTTTCTTTCGCCAGGAACATTGAGGGGACAGTCTCTAAACACAAGTACATTTTATAATAACACCAGAAGAAAATTATAAATTTGTTGATAGCTGGTTTTGATTAAAAAAAAAAAAGTCATTAAAAGTCTAAAAACACTTGAAAAAATCTCAACAAAGTACATTGTACAAAAAGCAGCAACAATGAAAAATTTGGCAAAACGATTAAACATTTTTTTAATACCAAATAATAATAACAGATTGGTTTTAAATGTATGTATGGATGTTTCTAGCCTTTTTAAAGAAAATCATATCATCATAGCAAATCATGCAAATTGCTCGATTATGTCATGGTGACCACGCCCATAACCACGCCCCCAACGCCACAAATATCTTGGCAGTTTAGGGGAAACCCTGCGAATGATGGGCAAAATTCCGTGAAAGTGTGTTAAACTCCAAAGTCAAAATTTGTAGTTTGGATTTGCAATATACATATTCTGAAACACCTTGTATATTAATTACGTCAGTATTAAAATCTACCATTAACATCAGATTTACAGATGCCATGTCTGCTGTGCAGGTGGTAGGTGTTGTGGTAAAGACATCTACAAACCTCGTTTCCATATGAGTTGGGAAATTGTGTTAGATGTAAATATAAACGGAATACAATGATTTGCAAATCCTTTTCAACCCATATTCAATTGAATGCACTACAAAGACAAGATATTTGATGTTCAAACTCAAAAACTTCATTTTTCTTTTGCAAATAATAATTAACTTAGAATTTCATGGCTGCAACACGTGTCAAAGTAGTTGGGAAAGGGCATGTTCACCACTGTGTTACATGGCATTTCCTTTTAACAACACTCAGTAAACGTTTGGGAACTGAGGAGACACATTTTTTAAGCTTCTCAGGTGGAATTCTTTCCCATTCTTGCTTGATGTACAGCTTAAGTTGTTCAACAGTCCGGGGGTCTCCGTTGTGGTATTTTAGGCTTCATAATGCGCCACACATTTTCAATGGGAGACAGGTCTGGACTACAGGCAGGCCAGTCTACTACCCGCACTCTTTTACTATGAAGCCACGTTGATGTAACACGTGGCTTGGCATTGTCTTGCTGAAATAAGCAGGGGCGTCCATGGTAACGTTGCTTGGATGGCAACATATGTTGCTCCAAAACCTGTATGTACCTTTCAGCATTAATGGCGCCTTCACAGATGTGTAAGTTACCCATGTCTTGGGCACTAATACACACCCATACCATCCCAGATGCGGGCTTTTCAACTTCGCGCCTATAACAATCCGGATGGTTCTTTTCCTCTTTGGTCCGGAGGACACGACGTCCACAGTTTCCAAAAACAATTTGAAATGTGGACTCGTCAGACCACAGAACACTTTTCCACTTTGTATCAGTCCATCTTAGATGAGCTCAGGCCCAGCGAAGCCGATGGTGTTTCTGGGTGTTGTTGATAAACGGTTTTCGCCTTGCATAGGAGAGTTCTAACTTGCACTTACAGATGTAGCGACCAACTGTAGTTACTGACAGTGGGTTTCTGAAGTGTTCCTGAGCCCATGTGGTGATATCCTTTACACACTGATGTCGCTTGTTGATGCAGTACAGCCTGAAGGATCGAAGGTCACGAGCTTAGCCGCTTACGTGCAGTGATTTCTCCAGATTCTCTGAACCCTTTGATGATATTACGAACCATAGATGGTGAAATCCCTCATTTCCTTGCAATAGCTGGTTGAGAAAGGTTTTTCTTAAACTGTTCAACAATTTGCTCACGCATTTGTTGACAAAGTGGTGACCCTTGCCCCATCCTTGTTTGTGAATGACTGAGCATTTCATGGAATCTACTTTTATACCCAATCATGGCACCCACCTGTTCCCAATTTGCCTGTTCACCTGTGGGATGTTCCAAATAAGTGTTTGATGAGCATTCCTCAACTTTATCAGTATTTATTGCCACCTTTCCCAACTTCTTTGTCACGTGTTGCTGGCATCAAATTCTAAAGTTAATGATTATTTGCAAAAAAAATTTTTTTTATCAGTTTGAACATCAAATATGTTGTCTTTGTAGCATATTCAACTGAATATGGGTTGAAAAGGATTTGCAAATCATTGTATTCCGTTTATATTTACATCTAACACAATTTCCCAACTCATATGGAAACGGGGTTTGTACCATCACAGTCCTGGCGATGTCAATTAAAGCTGCGTTGTGGCACCGCCCGTTTGTTTTTCATTCCCTGACGGCTTTTATTTGAGGTGTGGCATTTTTTTATATAAGTGGACCTCACAATTAAATGTGGTTATCTGCAGCTGTCTAAGCAGAGGCTGACTCACTGTTGTCTATTCTAAACAGCACATGTGGAATCCAGCACCTAGAGCGAGCAGGGAAAAACCTCTCCCTGTTCAACTCCTTCTACTTCTGCATCGTCACTTTCTCCACGGTAGGTTTTGGCGACGTCACACCCCGGATTTGGCCGTCGCAGCTTTTGGTGGTCATCATGATCTGCGTCGCCCTGGTGGTGTTGCCACTGCAAGTAAGTAGATGTTGGTGTTCCAAAAACCACATGTGGGTTTTGTAGTCTCACAATGCTTGTTGGTGGGTCAGTTTGAGGAGCTGATGTACCTGTGGATGGAGAGCCAGAAGTCCGGGGGGAATTACAGCCGCCACCGCGCGCAGACGGAAAAACACGTGGTGCTGTGTGTTAGCGCGCTTAAAATCGACCTGCTTATGGACTTCCTCAATGAGTTCTACGCCCACCCCAGACTGCAGGTACCAGTCGCCACCCCCGCCTTTAGGTTATTCTTGTCCTGTCAATAAACACAAAGGGTGAGAAGAGAATAGTTATGAGTATATGTTTCATATGCATACATTTCTTATTCTTCAGTCTTTTCATTAGCATACAACCAGAAAACAACCCTCTCGCTCCCCCATGCATGCAAATGAAAATCAAGCTTAAGCACAGTGGTTCTTAACCTTGTTGGAGGTACCGAACTCCACCAGTTTCATATGCGCATTCACCGAAACCAAACCGTAATCATAAAATTATGATATTATATTAAAGAAATACTAATAAAGGTATATTTTACAAACAGAAAGTTGCAGGAATGTACACATGATCTCATGTTTACATCTCATTGTGCAACATGTGAATGTTTTAGTGGGAACTAAATGCGATATCTGAAAGGGGTACACATTATTTCCAAAGTAGGACCCCCCCACCCAGACATTTACTACTAGTACACAGGTCATGAAAAACAATATGTTAAAGTCATTGTAAGTGGGCCAAAACACTTATATTAGAAAATAATCTCATGGAAATGACAGCTGTCATTTGATTACAATAATAAAACATTGAACTTGTTATTTAGTCAGGTTTGGGAAAGGTGTGCTGCAGGTCTGACGTCGCTCACATGTGCACCACTGAATGCTCAAGGAGTTTGTTTGGGGGTGTCCATAATACGCCGACAGCCAGAAGTTTTTATTTACACGATGAGTCGGGCGTGTTTTGACCTCCGCGGCGGAGGCTCTGCCGAACCCCTGAGGCCGACTCACCCAGCCCCTAGGGTTCGATCGAACCCAGGTTAAGAACCACTGCTTTAGCATTTCACATTAAGTGCATATTTTTATCCCAAAAATGTGTTTATATTAATTTAAAAAAATACAACAATTACCAAATTACGCAAAGGGAAGAACGACACATTCTGTGATCCTGGTTGGCCTAATTTACTTCCATTAGAAATAATAAAAGCTGGATAAATACTACGGGTTTGCATGCACTAAATAAAAAACGTGCAAACTTAACAGCACACGGAAAGCTGATCGACTAAACATGTGTAAAGTGGATTCCGTCTGTTAAGTGACCAAAATAAGGAGCGCAATCATTAAGTGTCTCTGTCTGCATTATGTTTGCACACTATCCATCCATCCATCCATCCATCCATCCATCCATCCATCCATCCATCCATGCATTATGTTTGCACACTATACACTAAGCTATATGATTATCAAAACGCAAATGCAAATATATTACACAGCACACGCAATGTGATTTATCAACACTCATCACAGTTTTGGGGGCACTATTGAACGTTTTGTTTAGCACGTCTGAAAAGTATGTGCAAACCGACAGTTACGCTCACGGCCGTGAGAAAGGATCGGCGCTCGCTCTGCAAAGACAGACGCTGGACAGTGAACCTTCCGTTCTATGTGTATATCAATATATGTACCGCATTTTTCGGAGTATAAGTCGCTCCGGAGTATAAGTCGCACCGGCCGAAAATGCATAATAAAGAAGGAAAAAAACATATATAAGTCGCACTGTAGTATAAGTCGCATTTTTTGGGGGAAATTTATTTGATAAAACCCAACACCAAGAATAGACATTTGAAAGGCAATTTAAAATAAATAAAGAATAGTGAACAACAGGTTGAATAAGTGTACGTTATATGAGGCATAAATAACCAACTGAGAACGTGCCTGGTATGTTAACGTAACATATTATGGTAAGAGTCATTCAAATAACTATAACATATAGAACATGCTATACGTTTACCAAACAATCTGTCACTCCTAATCGCTAAATCCCATGAAATCTTATACGTCTAGTCTCTTACGTGAATGAGCTAAATAATAACATTTGATATTTTACGGTAATGTGTTAATAATTTCACACATAAGTCGCCCCTGAGTATAAGTCGCACCCCCGGCCAAACTATGAAAAAAACTGTAACTTATAGTCCGAAAAATACGGTATATATATATAATTACAAATATTCGATATACTGTATGGTCTATTCAGCAATATATTTTTATAACTTCATTGCTGCATGCTGGTTGACTTAAGGGGCTGAATAAAACAAATGCAATTGATGCATTTTAGTGTCTGTTGGCGTTTTATTTTAAATGTTTGTTTTTTTCATTTGGAAAAAATATAATTATGATACATCTCTTACATTTAAAAAAAAAACAGTTTGATTATGCATTGTCTCGCGTTAGAGTCATTCCAGACACACACATTTGTAGCGGTGATGTGATCCACAGATTTTGTGCAGAGAACTAAAAATGTTTTTGTTGTCTGGATTGCGATTCATAAAATGTGTTACAAATTATAGATGTGTGTTGTTGGTTCAACAAATCACACACAGGTAGGAGCATATTAACATGTGTAGTAAATAGAATAGAATAGAATAGAATAGAATAGAAAGTACTTTATTGATCCCTGGGTGAAATTCAGCACCACAGTTCGCTCACAATAGACAATAATAATAATAAATAATATAATATATATAATATATTATATATAAAATATATGAATAATATAAATATATTCTACATTTAAGTGCAGTCAAGGAACATATGCATTATACAGTCTGATGGCTATCGGTATGAAGGACCTCCTGTGTCATTCCGTGTTGCATTTGATGGAGTCTCCCACTGTGAAACACGCAAAAACTTAACTTAAATAAGGCGGTCTGCTGGATAGCACGTGCAATGTTAGTAAACACATGTAACACGCCCGCTTATAGTACACACACTATTGTATAGATTGTGCACGCTGTTTAGCAAGTGTGATTTGGATCCTAGGCCCTTACTGTACAATAATGCTAAAACAAAGTAAAAGTACTCACCATTTGAAGATGCCTGATGGGAAGGAAACAGGATAGTGTAATTTAGTGGTGTTTTGTAGATATTGCTGGAATTGTGTGTCTAAAAAAACACAACTTGAACTTAGTGCTTGTGTCATTGATGTGTACCGTTTAAGTAAAGTGTCAGTCAAATTTATTTGGATATGTAATTAAATTAATTGTATCGCTCTATGTACCTTTTCCTAAGTCGCAGTGAGTTCTATCTCTGATTCTATGCTTATCACCACACATTCTGTAGGATTACTACGTGGTGATACTGTGTCCAAGTGAAATGGACCTGCAGGTGAGGAGAGTCCTTCAGATCCCTCTGTGGTCGCAAAGAGTCATCTATCTCCAGGGATCTGTTCTCAAAGACCAGGACCTGCTGAGAGCCAAGTGAGTGGATGCTTTAAACCAGGGGTTGTCTCGGGGGTCCACATTGGGTTAAATATTTAGAATGACCAAAAATGATTCCCGGGCGCGGCACCGCTGCTGCCCACTGCTCCCCTCACCTCCCAGGGGGTGAACAAGGGTGATGGGTCAAATGCAGAGGACACATTTCACCACACCTAGTGTGTGTGTGACAATCATTGGTACTTTAACTTTAACTTAATTAAAATAACGTCCTGTGATGTTTGAAGGTGTTGTCATACATGCATAAAAAGAAGTTAACCACCCATCCATCCACTTGCTACACCGCAGCTGGGGTACATTCGGGACTGGTCAACTGTCAACCGTGGACTAGTATACCTTTTAAGTGCAGATTACATGGGTCACGCTATTTAATGTTTTTAACTGTCATATAAGTGTAAAAAAAAAACACGTTAACTAGAGATGTCCGATAATATCGGCCGATAAATTATTTAAAATGTAATCTCGGAAATTATCGGTATCGTTTTTTTTATTATCAATATCGTTTTTTGTTTGTTTGTGTGTTTTTTTAAATCAACATAAAAAACACAAGATACATTTACAATTATTGCACCAACCCAAAAAACATCCCTCCCCCATTTAAACTCATTCACACAAAAGGGTTGTTTCTTTCTGTTATTAATATTCTGGTTCCTACATTATATATCAATATATATCAATACAGTCTGCAAGGGATACAGTCCGTAAGCACACATGATTGTGCGTGCTGCTGGTCCACTAATAGTACTAACCTTTAACAGTTAATTTTACTCATTTTCATTAATTACTAGCTTCTATGTAACTGTTGTTATATTGTTTTACTTTCTTTTTTATTCAAGAAAATGTTCTTGATTTATTTATCTTATTTTATTTTATTAAATTTTAAAAAAAGGACCTTATCTTCACCATACCTGGTTGTCCAATTTAGGCATAATAATGTGTTAATTCCACGACTGTATATATCAGTATCGGTTGATACCAGTATCGGTTGATATCGGTACCGGTTGATATCGGTATCAGTAATTAAAGAGTTGGACAATATCGGAATATCGGACATCGGCAAAAAGCCACTATCCGACATCCCTAACGTTAACCAATATATTTGTGTGAAAGACGAACATGCAGAAATCCAAATAATGTAGTACTTAAATCGGTACTCATCGGTAATTAACTCAAAACACTTGTATCTCAAGTCAACTCCATCCATTGAATTAATAATAATGATAATAATTCATTTTATTTATATAGCGCTTTTAAAAGGCGCTTAAAGACGCTTACACACTAATCAAAATAAAACATGATCATAATCATAAAAGCACATACAGTATATTAATACAACAACCAGTTAACATAAAATGGGCAAAATGAAAAATAACTTTGTGTTATGACGGTTTGTCCAGTTCTAAAAGCAGTTTTGAAAAGGTGGGTTTTTAGTCTTTTGAACATTGTGGGATTATGACATGAACGGATAAACAGGGGGAGAGAGTTCCAGAGGTCCCCCCAGGTTCTGTGCTGGGGTCTATGAGGAGGGACAGCGGGTGATTGTTGGTGGAACGCAGGTTTCTAACAGGAATGTGAGGGGCAGAGGAACTCAGACAGCTAGAACGGTGCCATGTTGTAGAGGGCTTTAGGGGTCAGGAGAAGGATTTTGAACTGGATGCGCTGCGGGATGGGTAGCCAGTGAAGTTCCTGTAGGACAAGGGTGATGTGGTCATAGCGATGGGGACGAGTGAGGGGGCGTGCAGCAGAGTTGTAGATAAGTTGAAGTTTATGGAGGACTTTGAAAGATGAACCACAAAGAATGCTGTTGCAGTAATCCAGTCTGGAGGTGATGAATGAGTGTTTCAGCGATAGGGAAGTACAGGAGGGGTCGGAGATGAGCAATATGAGGTGACCACAGAACTTTCCTCCAGAAGGTCTTATCTTTGTCCAATACCCAGCAATATGTTTGGAGGAGAAAAGGTGAGGCCTTTAACCCCAGGAACACCATACCTACCGTCAAGCATGGTAGTGGTAGTAATCATACTTGCCAACCCTCCCGATTTTCCCGGGAGACTCCCGAATTTCAGTGTTCCTCCCGGGGCAACCATTCTCCTGAATTTCTCCCGATTTCCACCTAGACAACAATATTGGGGGCGTGCCTTAAAGACACTGCCTTTGACGTCCTCTCTCACTGAAACCTTCACCCCTTAACAGCCGCATGCTGTTCAGGCATGCGCTTTTCCTCCATTTAAACAGCGTACCGGCCCATTCACACAATAATGTAGCGTTGGACGGGTTTAACAATGAGCTTTACTCGAAGATGTCAAGAAATGCTGACACGTTGTATGATCTTTTAACTGGTTTAATGATAACCCAAGGCATACTTGGTCAACAGCCATACATGTCACACTGGCGGTGGCCGTATAAACAACTTTAACACTGTTACTAATATGCGCCACACTGTGAACCCACACCAAACAAGAATGACAAACACATTTCGGTAGAACATCCACACCGTAACACAACATAAACACAACAGAACAAATACCCAAAATCCCTTGCAGCACTAACTCTTCCGGGACGCTACAATAACATCTATGGCTTTTGGAGCTCAGTGCACAACTGCACACACAACAAGAAGGAGACGAAGCAGAAGAACAAAGAAGAGACATGGCGACGACGAGTAAGAAGAAGAAATACGCTTGCAAGTTCCAAAATGATTGGAAAAAAGAGTTTAATTTCATCCAGAAAAGCTCGAAGGGGAAGGGTATGCTGCCTGCACCTCAACCCCGCCCCCCCCAACCCCGCCCCAGCAACCACGCCCCCAACACCCCCCTCCCCCCATCTCCCGAATTCGGAGGTCTTAAGGTTGGCAAGTATGGTAGTATTATGCTTTGGGCCTGTTTTGCTGCCAAGGGAACTTTCTTCAGGACAACCTAAAATCATCAGCCCGGAGGTTGGGTCTTAGGCGCAGTTGGGTGTTCCAACAGGACAATGACCCCAAAAACACGTCAAAAGTGGTAAAGGAATGGCTAAATAAGGCTAGAATTAAGGTTTTAGAATGGCCTTCTCAAAGTCCTGACTTAAACGTGTGGTCAATGCTGAAGAAACAAGTCCATGTCAGAAAACAAACAAATTTAGCTGAACTACCCCAAAGGGAATAAGCGGTAGAAAATGGATGGATGGATGCACCAATTTTGTCAAGAGGAGTGGTCAAAAATTCAAGCAGAAGCTTGCCAGAAGCTTGTGGATGGCTACCAAAAGTGCCTTATTGCAGTGAAACTTGCCAAGGGACATGTAAGCAAATATTAACATTGCTGTATGTATACTTTTGACCCAGCAAATTTGGTCACATTTTCAGTAGACTCATAATAAATTCATAAAAGAACCAAACTTCATGAATGTTTTTTGTGACCAACAAGTATGTGCTCCAATCAATCTATCACAAAAAAATAAGAGTTGTAGAAAGTATTGGAAACTCAAGACAACCATGACATTATGTTCTTTACAAGCGTATGTAAACTTTTGACCACGACTGTACATCAAAACTTAATGGAGGTGTTCGTTTTTTAAGGGCATAATAGAGCAACTCCCACAGGCTCCATTGTAAGAGGATTTTAATCGCATTTATTTACTATTTTGAACGCATTTGAAAACAAAAATACACCTGTCGTCATGTCTTTCATAATGAATGATAATGATATGCAAAATTCCCCAAAAAGTACAGTTCCCCTTTAAGTAGGGACACCAGTGTACTTGGGTGATATCCTCCAAATTTCAAAGTTTTTGAACGGGATATTTTTAAAATTGTACGACCTTCCAGGGTACCACTGTAGTCAGACCAAGGTAAATGTAATGCGTAATAGCAACTAAACCAAATGAAAATAGCAAACGTTGTATCACTTTATATGACTGGAGACAAACACCAGTTTACAAACTATAGACCTGTTTACTTACTTTCTACAAAATCTAATTGGTATTTTAACAACAGATTGGACAAAATTATGAATAAAATTGGAACACTCACGGAGAACCAGTACAAATACCGAGCCATTATTTCAATATCAATTAATCGAAATAACGGAGAAATAATGCAATATATGGTAAACTGTGTGCAGCTGCAGTGTTTATGGATCCAACAAAAACATTTGACACAATTAATCATAATATTTTAATTAACAAACTATAACAGTTGGACTTAAACTGGATAAGTAGCTACTTAAAGGGGTCATGTTAAGATTGTTTTAAATATATTTGAAACACTTTCCTGTGGTCTACATAACATGTAATGGTAGTTTTTTGGTCAAGCTGCTTTCTGACCGTCTCCTCCTCTGTGTTATTTACGGGCCACCACTTCGACACTATATCTTCTCCCCGCCATCTTTGTTGCAGTTTTTAGCACATTTATAGCGACTCTACTCAGAGATACAAGTTACAAACCCCGTTTCCATATGAGTTGGGAAATTGTGTTAGATCTATATATAAACGGAATAAAATGATTTGCAAATCATTTTCAACCCATATTTAGTTGAATATGCTACAAAGACAACATATTTGATGTTCAAACTGATACACTTTTTTTTTTTTTTGCAAATAATCATTAACTTTAGAATTTGATGCCAGCAACACGTGACAAAGAAGTTGGGAAAGGTGGCAATAAATACTGATAAAGTTGAGGAATGCTCATCAAACACTTATTTGGAACATCCCACAGTGGTGCAGGCTAATTGGGAACAGGTGGGTGCCATGATTGGGTATAAAAACAGCTTCAAAAAATGCTCAGTCTTTCACAAGACAGGATGAGACGAGGTACACCCCTTTGTCCACAACTGCGTGAGCAAATAGTCAAACAGTTTAAGAACAACGTTTCTCAAAGTGCAATTGCAAGAAATTTAGGGATTTCAACATTTACGCTGCATAATATCATCAAAAGGTTCAGAGAATCTGCAGAAATCACTCCACGTAAGCGTCATGGCCGGAAACCAACATTGAATGACCGTGACCTTCGATCCCTCAGACGGCACTGTATAAAAAACCGACATCAATCTCTAAAGGATATCACCACATGGGCTCAGGAACACTTCAGAAAACCACTGTCACTAAATTCAGTTTGTCGCTACATCTGTAAGTGCAAGTTAAAGCTCTACTATGCAAAGCGAAAGCCATTTATCAACAACATCCAGAAACGCCGCCGGCTTCTCTGGGCCAGAGATCATCTTAGATGGACTGATGCAAAGTGGAAAAGTGTTCTGTGGTCTGACAAGTCCACATTTCAAATTATTTTTGAAAATATTCGACATCGTGTCATCCGGACCAAAGGGGAAGCGAACCATCCAGACTGTTATCAACGCAAAGTTCAAAAGCCAGCATCTGTGATGGTATGGGGGTGCATTAGTGCCCAAGGCATGGGTAACTTACACATCTGTGAAGGCACCATTAATGCTGAAATGTACATACAGGTTTTGGAGCAACATATGCTGCCATCTAAGCGCCGTCTTTTTCATGGACGCCCCTGCTTATTTCAGCAAGACAATGCCAAGCCACATTCAGCACGTGTTACAACAGCTTGGCTTCGTAAAAAAAAGAGTGCGGTACTTTCCTGGCTCGCCTGCAGTCCAGGCCTGTCTCCCATCGAAAATGTGTGGCGCATTATGAAGCGTAAAATACGACAGCGGAGACCCCGGACTGTTGAACGACTGAAGCTCTACATAAAACAAGAATGGGAAAGAATGCCACTTTCAAAGCTTCAACTATTAGTTTCCTCAGTTCCCAATCGTTTATTGAGTGTTGTTAAAAGAAAAGGTGATGTAACACAGTGGTGAACATGCCCTTTCCCATCTACTTTGGCACGTGTTGCAGCCATGAAATTCTAAGTTAATTATTATTTGCAAAAAAAAAATAAAGTTTATGAGTTTGAACATCAAATATTTTGTCTTTGTAGTGCATTCAATTGAATATGGGTTGAAAAGGATTTGCAAATCATTGTATTCCGTTTATATTTACATCTAACACAATTTCCCAACTCATATGGAAACGGGGTTTGTATAACTTTACGCTACTTTGTATTAGAAATGGCAACAGCAGAGGATGCATGTACTTATATGAGCCAGTCTGCCCTAGAACAAGAGGATTGCAAAAAAGAAGGAGCTTATTGATTACAGCGCGGACTACAATGGTGGAATGGGGAACTTTATACCATATATGGATTATCTGCTGACGTCGCACTTGGGAAAAACGTCACAATTGGTGAAAATTCCAAACAGCTTGATTGGAGGAAGTAAAGGAAGGCAAGATTGTTTTATAAATATCTCTGCAATTACTCCACAGTTTGACTTCAAATTTTCGAGACTTATGCAGATCCTAAATACATCCTACATAGCAGTTACCAATAGGTAAGAGAAGTTGGTTATGCATAATAGGTCCTCTTGAACCAACAGTAATCAATATGTGAAGCTAGAAGAATTTGCCGACGTCTCTAAAAAAATATTTTGCAGCGTACACCAGGGATCAATTCCTTAGACCAAAATTGTTCAATCTCTACGCAAAAAACATTTGTAAAGTTACCGAAAAATTTTAGTTAGTACTATTTGCGGATGACACGACTGTGTTTTGTTCAGGAGACAACAGAAGCTAATATAAATAATAACGTAAAACATTTTACAAACTAAAGATATGGTTCGACAAAAACAGACTATCTTTCAATCTATGTAAAACTAAAATAATGCTATTCATTAACAGTAGAAGAGAAAGTCAAACACAAATACAAATAAACAAATTAGATATTGACAGAGTAAACTGTCATGATCCGTGGTCCGGTTCATGTTTTTGTTATGTTCTGATAGTTTTAGACTCCATAGTTCCTGTTTTTGTGTGCACCCGTGTATGTTTTGGTTGCCATGGTGGCATATGATTTACACCTGCCGCTGGTGTTCGGACACTCACCTGGCTCTAATTAAGAGACTATTTAAACCGCCTTTGCCAGTCAGTCGGCCTGGCGTCATTGCTCGTTTCAGGTCTGATTCTATAGTTATGCTAGTTATTGGTTTCATGCCACAGTTTCATGTTGTTCTATGCCATAGTTCATGTTAGTTGTTTCATGCCACAGTTTCATAGTTGTTCCATGCCATAGTTAGGTTAGTTGTTTGTTTCTTGCTATGCTATAGTTTATGCTAGCTGTTTGCTTCACGCTATTGTCACGCAACCCTCTACGTAAGTCTTGTTTATTTCATGCCACAGTTAGAGAGTTTTTGCCTGTTATTTTGTGGATAGATTAATAAATATGTTCCTACCTGCAAGCCTTGCATCCGTTTGCATCCCGGGAGAACAAAGCTCGCTGTAAGCTGCGAAAACCCTGTTATGACATAAACTACATGTATGGGTGTGATAATAGACAATAAAATTAACTGTCACAGAACAAGAAGTGAAATAAATTGTTAGTTATTAATATTAAATGGAAAAGGGGTAAATTAAATAAGCTTTGCGTCTTCCTACTCCTTTTTTAGGAATTTTGTAATAAGAAACTGGAAATATGTGATGTCCATAGGCGCCGATCTACATTTCTGCCAGTGGGTGCTCGGTGTGTGTGTATTAAAAAAAAAAAATAGACGTTCAGCGAAGTTAATATCCCATATGATTTGTGGCTTTATTATTTTGTAAAACGGACCAAACTCGCCACGAAATTAACTACAAGATTGATTTTTCAAAAAGGATTTTAAAGATTGAAAGTTGCCATCAATCCCACGTGAGTGCTCGGCATTGTCACGTCATTGTCATTGGATCGGCGCCTATGGATGTATCATATTGTAACTGTACCTCGCCTTCCGCCCAAGTGCTGCTGGGATAGTCTCCAGCACCCCCCGCAACCCTGAGAGGGACAAACAGTAGAAAATGGATGCATGTTCGAAATAAACTTAACCCATAAACCATGTATGGCCATAGAAAACACCAAATAGCCAAATATATAGACCATCATAGTCCTTGTGAACGATCATCAGTGATGGCTGGCGGACATTAATCAAACAGATTTAAATTGCGTACAGACAAGACAGTTTTCGAGCAAATGCATATAGGAGTCTGGGTACATGCTGGCGTGTCCTGCGAATGACAGCATTTCAAGTCCTCCCACGCACCTTTCTCGTTGGAACCTGCCCTCTCATGGCACTGTTAATGACATGCGGAAACAGTCACTGCACGCTGCTCAGTGAGGTGGGAACATTCAAGGTTTCGTATTTGAAGACAGTGCAGTCAACACCGAATCGACAGATGACCAGTTAAATGTCATTGCAGGTGTGACAGGCTGACTCATTGCTGGTGGGCACTTTTTTTTAAAACACTTTCATAACCGTTATGTATCTTATATTTAAAACGATCTCCATAGCTTATGAAGTTAATGTGTATAAATCAACTTGTCAAGTTCTTTTTTGATTGTGTTTCTGACACAGCAACCCCTGGTTTGCCATTTGAACCCCCTAGTGGGCGTGGTTGGCACATGACAATTAGTGATTTGAGAATCCATTCCTATTAATGATTCGAGTTCGATACTCGATTTACTTGAGTCACCCGTCAGAGCGCATGTGCGTGTTTCCCCACAGTCTAACCCAGGGGTAGGGAACCTATGGCTCTAGAGCCAGATGTGGCTCTTTTGATGACTGCATCTGGCTCTCAGATAAATCTTAGCTGACATTGCTTAACACGATAAGTAATGAATAATTCAGCTGGTAATCACAGTGTTAAAAATAACGTTCGAAATATAAAACATTCTCATTCATTTTAATCCATCCATCCGTTTTCTACCGCACCTGTTCAAGAAGTCGCATTAATGGTAAGAAGGATTTTATTTATTATTGGTTAGCTTCAGAATAACAATGTTATTAAAAAGAATAAGAGACTTATTATACTCTAAAAATGTTGGTCTTACATAAAAATGCACGCATCTAGTTATATTCAGTGTTAAAAAAAATATTATATGGCTCTCACGGAAATACATTTTATAATATTTGGCTTTCATGGCTCTCTCAGCCAAAAAGGTTCCCGACCCCTGGTCTAACCCCTCTGAATTAGTCCCATATTCAATCATATTATTTCTTTAAATTTAGCTAACGCTAGCATTGGTGATTAGTGAAGGAGCTTACGGAGACGAGTACCCATGAGTCTCGATTCAAAAATTTTGAGTGACTCGTCTATGATTCACACATCTCTCAAACCAATTTTCTCATTGGCTTATGAAGATTAAATCCGCCAAGCGACAAAACCAGGGAAGATAACATAAATAATTTTGTGGGTCTGTTGCCAAGCTAAACATAAAGACATCACATATTTTTTATTTTTAAAAATGTCACTGTTTCACATTCTCAGTGCATTCAATCGATAGCAACTGGCCAGTTTAGTTTGTCTTAAAGACGTTTTGTCTCTGATCTAAGTAGGCTTCATCAATTCATGCTCATAGACTTAGATTGGTCAGATCCAGTTGATCTGACTTGATTTGGATGAGATATCTTTGAAGACAAACTGAACATTCCAGTTGCGATTATTTGAATGCCCTGAGAATACAATGACTTGGATGAATGAAAGCATCCATAGACACTGTTTCACATATGTTGATGTCTTATTCTTATTTTACGCAGGATGGACGATGCCGAGGCCTGTTTCATCCTAAGCAGCCGTAACGAGGTGGATCGCATGGCAGCGGTAGGATTATTATGTCAACTCCAAATGGTTTCTGCAAGTTCTGTGTCATGTCAAAAAGACAATTACACCCCAAATCCAAACACCTAATCCTTCGTCCTACAGGACCACCAGACCATCCTGAGAGCCTGGGCCGTCAAGGACTTTGCTCCAAACTGTCCACTTTATGTTCAGATCCTAAAACCTGAAAACAAGTTCCATGTCAAATTTGCAGGTTGGATTAAATGTCAACTCAGATTTTGTGCTTTTTTTTCTTTTTTTTTACATTCACTGATATTTATTTTCACAGAAGTATTCGCTGCCCCCTAGTGGCCCTGAATTCAGTGGACAAAAGTGGCTTTAATTGTGTTCTGAAAACTAAGCCTAGCTAATGACCTTATACTTGATGATTTGCATTTTTTTTTTTTGCTTTTTTCATTTTGAAATTCAAATTTTCAATTTTGTTTTTAGACCATGTTGTATGCGAGGAGGAGTTCAAGTATGCCATGTTGGCTCTCAACTGTGTGTGTCCCGCCACCTCGACCTTGGTTACGCTCCTTGTGCACACCTCCAGTGGAAGGTCAGTCATTTTCTCCTATGGAGACAATTTAACAATCTCCTGATAGGCAAAATGTATATATTTCAAATGATTTAGTTGAGGTTTCTGTGGTTTATCCGTTATACAGTGCTCACTATCGGGGTAGAGCGGAATATACGTTAGATCAGGAAAAAAACACAGGATATATCATCCCTACAAGCCTGTTTCACAGGTTTCCCTGCTCAATAAGATCCCCTGACGAGCAGGGAAACCTGCGAAACAGGCTTGTAGGGATGATATAAACTGTTTTTTCCTGACCTAACGTATATATTTTAAATGTTAGTGAATCTAACAATATACCATCTAAAGAGGCGCTCAATTGGTCGGTTATGACTTTCGGGCCACGCATGACGTCATGCACAAAAAACCTTGTCCTTTATGGACATGATATCGCCATTGATTGTTAGATTAGGAAGCACCATGTAGAGCAGTAGTTCTCAAACTGCAGTATGTGTACCACGAGTGGTATGCAGGTTTCATCTAGTGGTACGCCAAATAATCACTTCGATTAAAGTACAGTGTTTTATTTTCCTATATTTAAACACAGTGTTACTGTTCAAAATGTGTGTGATGTTACCGTGGCGAAAAATATGAAATATACTTGTTAAATAAAACCTCTGCCTTTTAATGAATACTTAAGCCTACTATGCTACTGCTTTTTACCTACTCAGTGGCCTAGTGGTTAGAGTGTCCGCCCTGAGATCGGTAGGTTGTGAGTTCAAACCCCGGCCGAGTCATACCAAAGACTATAAAAATGGGACCCATTACCTCCCTGCTTGGCACTCAGCATCAAGGGTTGGAATTGGGGGTTAAATCACCAAAAATTATTCCCGGGCACGGCCACCGCTGCTGCCCACTGTTCCCCTCACCTCCCAGGGGTGATCAAGGATGATGGGTAAAATGCAGAGAATAATTTCGCCACACCTAGTGTGTGTGTGACAATCATTGGTACTTTAACTTGGTCATTATGGTGGTACTTGGAGAGCAAAGTTTTTTCTAAGGTGGTACTTGGTGAAAAAAACTTGAGAATCACTGGTTGTAAAAAGAAAAAAAACAGGCTTAGCTACACATTTTATTCAGCAAATAACCTAACGTAGAATGATGTTGCTGTTAAAAAGTGCAGCTTACAGTAGAGTGCACAATAGCTTCTTGGAACCTCACACACTGCTGAAGACATACATGGACAAACAGCTTATTAGCATTAGAGCTACAGTACAGATACACAAAATGGCATGTTCCCAGTAGGTATAACTAAAAGCACTTTTAAGCTGTCAAATTCCATTATCAAGGTTAGATTTTGAACACTTTGAGTACAGTATTTTAGGACCTGTGCGACAAAATTCAAAATAGTATGATGATACAATGGGACCTTTCAAATTCTCCTGATTTGACAAAGAGCAAGCTGCTCGGTTCTCCATATGAAAAGCTTTCTGCTGATTTTGCCCCAGTGTGCAAACAGATCCCTTTACAACATTGACGTCAGCAGCTTGAAGGGTTACCATTATCTCAATCAGTCGATGAAGCACAAAAAGGAAAGCTTTTCTATCTGGCATAGAGTTTTAGCAAGGCCCTGTTATGCAGTGCATTGAATAATAGCCAGTGTATTTTAAAAACAGTAGGGGTGTCAAATTAAAGTTAAAGTACCAATGATTGTCACACACACACTAGGTGTAGCGAAATTATTCTCTGCATTTGACCCATCACCCTTGATCACCCCCTGAGAGGTGAGGGGAGCAGTGGGCAGCAGCAGTGGCCGTGCCCGGGAATCATTTTGGTTAATTAGCGGGTTAATTGCAATCAATTCATTACTGTCACATTTAGCGTGTTATATTTTGCGCTGATCAAATTTTTAATCTTAAATGTTACCGTCTCTGCATGCCTGCGCGCTTTCTCTCCTAGCGGTAGTGTGATAACACTACCGCCACGCAGCAAGTAAGAAGTAAGAAGCCCCGGCGAAAAAGACGTCACACTCTGTTACAACACTTGGCCGATTATGTTAGCGGCTTTAAATAGTCGGGATGAGATGAATTATAACTAACAAATGGTGTAAAATGTTCATAATAAACTTAAATACATGCCAGACGTGTGTTTGTTTGCAAAAGTTTAATTGTCTTGTTTTTAGCGTAAAATAGACAGTTTTATTTTTTTTAGCTGTAATAAAATACAATTATGGGGAAATGGGGTCATTTCCAGGTGTGTTTTAGCACACATAAAGCTGACTTTATACTATTATAACACATCTGTGATTAAATTTGGTGATATATTACATGTGCAATAATGTGCACATTATATTTAAAATCAGAGCACATTTAGATGGAGGTGAATAATGTTTTAATCGCCTGTGCTTGTCTTAAGGTGCTGGAAGAAATACAACCAAAACTCATGGTTCTATTGTTAAATAATGTTTAAAACTCGACATAATGTTAAACATTGATGTACTTGTACGAGACATCTTTGATTGACAGTAAGGAAAGCCAACATTTCCTCCAATCCATGGGAAATGTTTCACAAAGTTTAACATCTATTTGTGACAAATACATACATTTTATTTGTCAAATCTATTATGTTGAACCACTATTGGTAACATATGCTAGCACTCCGATTGATAGGTCTGTTTTATGTATTTTATATTATCTAATGCAGAGAAAAGCAACATGTTCAACATTCAATACCTAATGCTCAGAAAAGTGTTCTTACTGGGGTTTTTTTGGTTTTTTTAATAGAATAGAACGTAATCCCTTTATTGTCATCAAAGTTACAAAATTAAGTCCCATTCATCAGTGCAATAAAAATAACTAAAATATACACAGTCATAAAAACAGTCACACACAAAAACAACCGCACGCACACAATTCCTCACATTAAAAAATATTGCATGTTTCCATGTTGCATAAGTTTATAAAAGTTCAGTATTTCAAGAACAGAAACTTTTGGCAGTGTTCCATTCCATTCTAATGTGTTAATTTCAGCACTTTATATGGACCGGTCTTCATTTTAGTAAATAAAACGGCATATGTTCGAGTTCGGGGAAGCCATGGAAAACGACTTCCGGACGGCTTCGAAGCGATTCTGGACCACCATCCGCCGCCTCAGGAAGGGGAAGCAGTGCACTACCAACACCGTGTATGGTGCGGATGGTGTTCTGCTGACCTCGACTGCGGAAGTTGTGGATCGGTGGAGGGAATACTTCGAAGACCTCCTCAATCCCACCAACACGTCTTCCTATGAGGAAGCAGTGCCTGGGGAATCTGTGGTGGGCTCTCCTATTTCTGGGGCTGAGGTTGCTGAGGTAGTTAAAAAGCTCCTCGGTGGCAAGGCCCCGGGGGTGGATGAGATCCGCCCGGAGTTCCTTAAGGCTCTGGATGCTGTAGGGCTGTCTTGGTTGACAAGACTCTGCAGCATCGCGTGGACATCGGGGGCAGTATCTCTGGATTGGCAGACCGGGGTGGTGGTTCCTCTCTTTAAAAAGGGGAACCGGAGGGTGTGTTCTAACTATCGTGGGATCACACTCCTCAGCCTTCCCGGTAAGGTCTATTCAGGTGTACTAGAGAGGAGGCTACGCCGGATAGTCGAACCTCGGATTCAGGAGGAACAGTGTGGTTTTCGTCCTGGTCGTGGAACTGTGGACCAGCTCTATACTCTCGGCAGGGTCCTTGAGGATGCATGGGAGTTTGCCCAACCAGTCTACATGTGCTTTGTGGACTTGGAGAAGGCATTCGACCGTGTCCCTCGGGAAGTCCTGTGGGGAGTGCTCAGAGAGTATGGGGTTTCGGACTGTCTGATTGTGGCGGTCCGCTCCCTGTATGATCAGTGTCAGAGCTTGGTTCGCATTGCCGGCAGTAAGTCGGACACGTTTCCGGTGAGGGTTGGACTCCGCCAAGGCTGCCCTTTGTCACTGATTCTGTTCATAACTTTTATGGACAGAATTTCTAGGCGCAGTCAAGGCATTGAGGGGATCCGGTTTGGTGGCTGCAGGATTAGGTCTCTGCTTTTTGCAGATGATTTGGTCCTGATGGCTTCATCTGGCCAGGATCTTCATCTCTCACCGGATCGGTTCGCAGCTGAGTGTGAAGCGACTGGGATGAGAATCAGCACCTCCAAGTCCGAGTCCATGGTTCTCGCCCGGAAAAGGGTGGAGTGCCATCTCCGGGTTGGGGAGGAGATCTTGCCCCAAGTGGAGGAGTTCAAGTACCTCGGAGTCTTGTTCACGAGTGAGGGAAGAGTGGATCGTGAGATCGACAGGCGGATCGGTGCTGCGTCTTCAGTAATGCGGACGCTGTATCGATCCGTTGTGGTGAAGAAGGAGCTGAGCCGGAAGGCAAAGCTCTCAATTTACCGGTCGATCTACGTTCCCATCCTCACCTATGGTCATGAGCTTTGGGTTATGACCGAAAGGACAAGATCACGGGTACAAGCGGCCGAAATGAGTTTCCTCCGCCGGGTGGCGGGGCTCTCCCTTAGAGATAGGGTGAGAAGCTCTGTCATCCGGGGGGAGCTCAAAGTAAAGCCGCTGCTCCTCCACATCGAGAGGAGCCAGATGAGGTGGTTCGGGCATCTGGTCAGGATGCCACCCGAGCGCCTCCCTAAGGAGGTGTTTAGGGCATGTCCGACCGGTAGGAGGCCACGAGGAAGACCCAGGACACGTTGGGAAGACTTTGTCTCCCGGCTGGCCTGGGAACGCCTCGGGATCCCCCGGGAGGAGCTGGACGAAGTGGCTGGGGAGAGGGAAGTCTGGGCTTCCCTGCTTAGGCTGCTGCCCCCGCGACCCGACCTCGGATAAGCGGAAGAAGATGGATGGATGGATGGATGTTTAAGTCTGTTAAAACAATAAATTACTAAAGCTAATTTTCTTTTGTGTAGTAATGTAATGAATTTAAATGAAAATACCTCAAGTTAAGGCCCTTTCTAAGCATTTTTAGGTGAGATTAACCATATTAATTAATTACAGATCATAATTAATTAATTGCTTTTTTTTTAATTGCTTTACAGCACTAATTAATAGTCTACAGTTATTACCACTTCATTAGGCACAATTTGATTAATTTTAATACAGGAGTTGTATCAAAAATACAAAGATTTGATAGACAGAAGGGTATTTCTTGGAGAGCGGAAGTGTAGGTTCTAAATGTCAAAGTTGTTAAAAGTGTCAGAATGAATGCCATTTTCTTCCTCATGCAGGGAAGGACAACAGTCTCCGGAGCAGTGGCAGAGGATGTACGGATGTTGCTCTGGCAACGAGGTCTACCACATCAGGCTGAGCGACAGCAAGTTTTTTGGGGCGTACAGCGGCAAAAGCTTTACATACGCTTCCTTCCACGCTCACAAGAAGTGAGTAGGTTAGCCCTTAGAAGGACAAGAAATGATCATATTTGGTAACTTAAACATGAGTCAAAAGCCCCTTTTATACTGTCCTGTTCACTGGTGTGATGAGCACTGATACAAAAGGGGGTCAAAGTCGACCTATGAATTTTCAAGGATAAGAGCCTGTGAAACTCACTTATCTGACGAAAGCTGACTAAATACAACTATACTACAATTATTTTTCTTAAAAATGGTGTTGTCATACAGATATGGAGTGTGTTTGATTGGCATAAGGAAGGAGGAGAACAAAAGCATCCTATTAAACCCTGGCCCACACCACATCATGACTGCCACAGACACCTGCTACTACATCAACATCACAAAGGAGGAAAACTCCGCCTTCATCTTCAACCAGGAGGAACATAAGGGACGCGGCGGCGTTGGAATCTATGACGGACCCTCGCAGCTTCCTGTGCACAGCATCATCGCCAGCATGGGTGAGGCGCAACAGGCATGTTAATGCGCCGTCATCGGTAAATGCTAAAGTGTGGTCCACTTACAGGCACCGTGGCTATTGATCTTCAGAACTCCAGTCCGCCTGACATTTCAGGCACCAAACTGGTGCCACCCGCGCTCAACGGAACGGGCACTCGCCGACCGAGCATCGATCCGGTTCAGGAGATTGCAGACTCCTCCTCAATCCTGCCATGTGACCTCCTTGGTGATCAATCAGAAGATGACTCTGTTTTCACTGATGAGAGAGGCCCCTGGCCCACTGAGTAAGATGATTGTTGGTTTTGATCATTCCTGCTGATTTTGTAAATGTAACCCCTTACAAAAGGCATTGACAATTTAGCTTTACAAACAGAGAGACATAATCTAAACAAAACATCTTGAGGGATATTGCTCTACTCATCTTCAAAGATTTTCTCCAAACACTGAAGGTTTTCAAGGCTGTTGCTTGGCAAATTCTCAAAGTTTCAACTCCCTCCATACATTTTTCATGGAATTAAGTTCCAGAGACTGTCTATGCAATTCCATGATCTTTAATGTGCTTTTTCTAGAGTCATCCCTTTGTTGCCTTGGCCGTATGTTTCGGGTCATTGTCACCCACAACCCATCTTCAGAGCTCAGGCTGAGGCAAATAAGCTCTCATTGACCTCCTATGTCACAGATGCACAGAAGTTCACACTAGTATACTCCAAAAATCTTGTAAAAAAATATAACTTCCAATATTCTATTTTCCAATAATTTTGTCCTCCAAGTGTTTTGAGTAGTTTGTGTAAACTGGCATCTGAACAATGATACTATTTTTGTTGTCAGGTATGTGAAAGGTTACCCCCCTAACTCTCCTTACATCGGAAGCTCGCCCACCTTGTGCCATTTGCTGGCTGAGAAAGCCCTATTTTGCTGCCTACGTCTGGACCAGGTGGGCAGTTTTGTTTTGTTCTGTCACCTTAGTCATCCGTCTTGCATCCTGCTGTTCCTTCTCTCTCTACCTTGTCTTGAGTCGTCTATCCCTCTGTGAAACACCCACTTTTTTCCTCTCTATTTTTTCCAGGGTTGCAGGCACAACAGCTCTGAAGACGCCAAAGCTTACGGTTTCAAAAACAAGCTCATCATCGTGTCTGCTGAGACAGCAGGGAATGGTCTCTATAACTTCATAGTGCCTCTCAGAGCCTATTACAGACCCAGGAAAGAACTCAACCCTATTGTCTTACTGCTGGACAACCCGTGAGTTCTCCTTTGTAACATACCATGTACAAACGTATTTCCTTCAGCACAAATCATAGGAATGCATCCTCTCACCAATTGCAAGCCAAGGCTGCTACTGCTGCTTATTACTGTGTATGAGAATAATAAAGAATGCGGCAGACAGTAACCATGGCAACTTGCTCTGAACTTAACAACACATCACTCCCTTCCTGCGGCACTCCCTCCCATCCTTTTAATGATGCACCCACACACTATGATACGTAATTGCAACACTTACAACAGTCTGGGGTCTCTTAGCAGCGACTCTAAGCAGATGCATAATGTTCTTTGAACGGTGCTTAGGGTCAGGTAATAGCAATAATCGAAATGACAAGATCACAAAGCGTATCCTGTCCACCCATTAGCTTCTTGCCGATCCATCTGTTTAATCTAACCAGCTCTTCATCTACTACTGTGTTTATTCAATCAAATCCTCACCAACCCTTGTCTACCAACTACCTTGCTTCTTCTGTGTCAGAAAATAACCTCCTTACCTACCTTTTTATTTTATCCAATCAGCTTCTTATACCCTTCTGTTTCGTTCAACGAGCTCCCCACACACCTTACAATACAGTAGCTGTCAACATTAGTTGTTTGCAATCCAATAGGTCTCTCTACAACATATTTGGGTGTGGTGATGTTTTTTTGCAACTGCATTGAAATGTTTAAAATTCTGCAATATAATGAAATGAGTGCCACCCCCACTACTCAGCTATTTTAAAACGTTTTTGATAAGAATAATATGCACTTGTAATGCATACTTATTCATTTGATATACATCTAATTGTGTATGGGAGTGTTACGATCAATTTTATAATTGCTTTATAAATACATAAAAGTTTATGTTGCAAAAAACTAACTCCGTTTATATTTCTAAAAACTATGATGAAATATAAAATGAACTTAAGACTGTATAATAGCATACTTGCCAACCCTCCCGAATTTTCCGGGAGACTCCCGAATTTCAGTGCCTCTCCCGAAAATCTCCCGGGACAACCATTCTCCCGATTTCCAGCCAGACAATTATATTGGGGGCGTGTCTTAAAGACACTGCCTTTAGCGTCGTCTCTCACCTGAAAAGGAGACTATTATATATGTCTCCGTTATCCATAGGTTTATCTATAACCCATAAAATAGGCAGGCACGGAGCTATTTCTCAGCGTGTGTTTATTCCAGCCGGCACGTTAATACACTGACACACAACAGCCGGATTCCCATCATGCATTGCTTCAAAACTACGGCAAGTTGTAATATCCAAAATTTCCAGCCAGACAAACAATATTGGGGGCGTGCCTTAAAGGCACTGCCTTCAGCGTCCTCTCACCTGAAAAGGAGATTATTATACATGTCTCTGTTATCCATAGGTTTATCTATAACCCATAACACGGTGGCCGAATGGATATAGTCACTCATGAACGGTCAGAGAAGCACAAGGCGGCGGCAACGCAGTATTATGGGCCACCTTGCAAGCAACATTCCGTTCTCATTTGCGTTAGTTTTCAACAAATCCGTGAAGGATATGTTCCCGGATTCAGAGATCGCTCGCCAGTAATCAAATGGCAGAACAAAAGCTACTCAAATAGTGAAAGGTATGTGTTATATTTTTTTAAAGTAAGCAGCAAGTACAGTACAGTTAGTAGAACAACTGTGTCTTCATTACTGTTTACAGTACTATATATATATATATATATATATATATATATATATATATATATATATATATATATACATATATAAATATAAGAAATACTTTTATTTCAGTGAATTCTAGCTATAAATATACTCCTGCCCCTTAACCCCGCCCCCCCAATTCCCCGAATTCGGAGGTCTCAAGGTTGGCAAGTATGATAATAGTTTTATGTACTACTCAAATAAACTGTTCGGGGGTCATATTTTTAGATTGCTAAGGACCAGTTTGTATCTTCAGTATTTTTTTAAATAATTGTGTACATGCAATTATGTAATCACTTAAAGTTAAATTGATACATTGTATAGTCAAAAAAAATATTATTTTAAGCTTGTCAAAATTCCTTTATGTGACATGAGCACTCTGCTATTTTTAAGAACCGGCTTTAAAAAAAAAAAAAAAAACTAGTCATAGATCTTCTGTATGGCAGGTGTGTTCTGTTTTAAGGATCTACTTTAAAAAGAGAACACAAAAATACCAAGATGCTCTAGTGCAGGGCTAATTAACTGGCTGTCCGGCCCACAAATTACATCAGACCGTACGGTTCAGAAAAACTTGGAAGAGACCAAACATTTTTGCAGTACTGTCATAACTAGCTTTTTTTGCAGTGTGTCCTTAAAAACAGCAGGGCACTCCTGTTATTAGTTATGGCATAGTTGTTGTCCTCTTTGCGAGGAAAAAAAAAACAAATGTTTTTAATGTACAGTACTTTCTCTGTGATCCATAGGCCTGATAATCACTTCCTGGAAGCTATCTGCTGCTTCCCTATGGTCTACTACATGGCAGGGGCCATAGACAAGTAAGACCGTCATGTAGAGTTTACAATTTAGTAGATATACAGTGTCCTCTGGAAAAAAATATGTGTATTTGGGTTATGATCGTTACCATCTGCATTTCAGTCTTGACAGTCTGCTTCAGTGCGGCATTATATACGCCGATAATTTGGTTGTCGTGGATAAAGAGAGCACGATGAGTGCAGAGGAGGACTACATGGCCGACGCCAAAACTATTGTTAATGTGCAGACAATGTTTCGGTAATCAATTACATTGTATCATCACACCCTTATGTTTTGATGCTTACTGTCATTTTAGTGATGATTAAACACCTTACATTTTCTTCCAGGTTGTTTCCTAGCCTGAGCATCATCACAGAGCTCACACATCCATCCAACATGAGGTTCATGCAGTTTAAGGCAAAGGACTGCTACTCTCTGGCTCTATCCAAGCTGGAAAAGGTAAGACAAAGCAGAACATGTTATGAATGCTAACTATTATCAAAGTTATTTTGTGTAGATATTACGACTGTCGAAGATAACACAAGTAACTTCAAAATACATTGATTGATTGATTGAAACTTTTATTAGTAGATTGCACAGTACAGTACATATTACGTACAATTGACCACTAAATGGTAACACCCGAATAAGTTTTTCAACTTCTTTAAGTCATGGTACAAATATATACTATCAGCATAATACAGTCATCACACAAGTTAATCATCAGAGTATATACATTGAATTATTTACATTATTTACAATCCGGGTGGTGGGATGTGGCAGGGGGGGGGGGGGTTTGGTTGGGTTGCTATCAGCATACTTCAGTCATCAACAATTATATCATCTGAGAAATGGACATTGTAACAGTGTAGGTCTCACTTTGTAGGATATGTACAGCGAGCGGTGAACATAGTGAGCTCAGAAGGCATAAGAACAAGTATACAAATTTGATTACCGGTATTTACAATCCGGGGAGGTGGGATGTGGTGGGGGTAGGGGGTTAGGCTAGGGTTGTAGCTGCCTGGAGGTGTTATTTTAGTGCGGTTTTGAAGGGGGATAGAGATGCACTTTCTTTTACACCTGTTGGGAGTACATTCCATATTGATGTGGCATAGAAGGAGAATGAGCTAAGACCTTTGTTAGATCGGAATCTGGGTTTGACGTGGTTTGTGGAGCTCCCCCTGGTGTTGTGGTTATGGCGATCATTTACGTTATGGAAGTAGTTTGACATGTACTTCGGTATCAGGGAGGTGTAGCGAATTTTATAGACTAGGCTCAGTGCAAGTTGTTTTACTCTGTCCTCCACCCAGAGCCAGCCCACTTTGGAGAAGTGGGTAGGAGTGAGGTGTGATCTGGGGTGGAGGTCTAGAATTAACCTGACTGGCTTGTTCTGGGATGTTTGGAGTCTAGATTTGAGGGTTTTGGAGGTGCTGGGGTACCAGGAGGGGCATGCATAATCGAAAAAGGGTTGAATGAGAGTTCCCGCTAGAATCTTCATGGTGCTTTTGTTTACCAGAGAGGAGATTCTGTAGAGAAATCGTGTTCGTTGGTTGACCTTTTTGATTACCTTGGTTGCCATTTTATCACAGGAAAGATTAGCCTCTAGAATGGAACCGAGGTAGGTGACCTCATCTTTCCTGGCGATAACAATGTCACCCACTTTAATAGTGAAGTCACTGACTTTCTTAAGGTTGATTTGGGACCCAAATAGGATGGATTCCGTTTTACCTAAGTGTATGGATAGTTTATTGTCAGCGAGCCAGGTGCAAATTCTACAGAGTTCGGCACTGAGGATTTTTTTCCAACTGTGATTTGTCCTTGCCGGATACCAGCAGGGCCGAGTCATCCGCAAACAGGAACAATTCACAGTCGCATGCTGATGACATGTCGTTTACGTATATAAGAAACAGTAAAGGCTCTAATATACTGCCTTGGGGGACTCCACAGCTTACTAAGAGGGGGACACACACGGTGCCGTTCAACTCTACCACCTATTTCCTCCCCTCTAAGTAAGATTGCATCCAGCTCGATGAGGTTTTAACAAATCCGATTTATCCAACAGTATAGCGTGGTTTACGGTGTCAAAGGCCTTCTGAAAGTCCAGCATGACCATGCCGCAGTATTTGCCCGCATCCACCTCATGTTTGATGTGGTCGGTCAGATAGAGAAGGCATGTGTCAGTGGAGTGGTTAGTTCTGAAGCCGGATTGGAATTTGTACATTAGTTTTTTAGTGGCAAGGTATCTATCGACCTGTTCATAAACTATTTTTTCCATTACTTTCGAAATGGAACTGAGAATAGAAACAGGTCGGTAGTTACCAGGTTCTAATTTGCTTCCTTTTTTTAAAAAGGGGAGTTACTCTTGCTATCTTGAAATCTAATGGTACTTAGCTTTGTTTAATTGAGAGGTTTATTATGTGTGTGATGATTGTGGCAATGGTGGTGGCAGAGTCCCTGAGGAATCTGGAGGGGATATTGTCAAGGCCAGTGGCTTTGTTTTGGTGGAGCACGCTCAATTTTTTGAGCACCTCGTCAGCTGAGACTATTTCTAATTTGAAATCGTTGTTGAATACTCCTAGCTTTCTGTAGTAGGCTTTAATGTGTTCTACACCAAAGCAACCAGAGTGGTGGGGCAGCTTGTTAACTGGTGTTGGGGCTCTGCTGGTGAAAAAAGGTGTTAAATCTGCTTGCTACCTCCAGTTTGTCTGTAATGAGGGAGTCACCCTCCTTGATGTTGATGTTGGTGAGTCTGGTTTTAAGTTTCTGGCTGCAGCCAGGAAGCTGGTTGTTGAGGATTTTCCAGAGCTCACGTGGCTTATTTGTGTTTTCCTCTATTTTGTCATTAATGTAATTTTTTTTAAGGATTTAGTCAGGTTGTTTGCCTTATTTCTTATTGCATTGCTTTTTGAGTGTTGTAAGGAGTGATTTGAGGTTGTTATTATTGGGTTGTTTATCTACTTCGGTTTTGCACTTTTGGTATTCGGAGTATTTTCTGTCTCGGTCTTTTATGGCAGCTAATAGGTCCGGATTCATCCATGGTTCAGAGCGGGCTTTGATCCTGACTGTTCTCAAGGGAGCCATATCATGATGGGTCTTAAGATAATAGTTACCAAGTTTTGAGCAAAATAATTAATAATACATTTGTGTTTGGCATTCTGACAGTAAAATTGTATTTGTGTCAATATAATGGAGTCTTTTTTAATTAAAGTTAATTTCAATTCTTAATTGTGATTAACCACGAAAGTGTGATTCATTTGATTAAAAACATTATTGTATGACAGCACTAGTTTGTGTATTTTACATTTCCTGATTGTTCCCCTCCAGAAAGAGCGTGACAAAGGCTCCAACTTGGCCTTTATGTTCCGCCTCCCCTTCGCCGCAGGCCGAGTGTTCAGCATCAGCATGCTCGACACACTGCTCTACCAGGTTAGCGCACAACAACAAGTTTCGCCCCGATGGATGGATAAAAAGCAATAAAAAATTAAAAATTGTCAAAATCCCCTCCTTATATTCAACTCGGGGACCTTTCTTCTGTTGGTTTTGTTCATTTACTTTCTACCTGTTTTTAAAGTTACATTTTCTCTGAATTTCCACCTCAGTCTTTTGTTAAGGACTATATGATCCTCATAGCACGGTTGTTGCTGGGACTAGACACCACTCCAGGATCAGGATACCTCTGCGCTGTGAGTTGAACAAAGTATAAACCACACCGAAGTACTGAATTATTGAATAAGACAGTAATATATATATATATATATATATATACACATATATATATAAATATATATTTATATATTTATATATATATATATATATATATATATACATACACACACACACACACACACACACACACACAAATATCAGCAGGTGGCACCCAATGATTTTTCCCCCTTGCAAGACAGAGCTTTTCTGCCTGTCTCTCACACACCCACTAGGAAAAAATGTGTCAAATATTGGACATGTTCGCTGACAACAGAGAAGCAGTTATGATGCTAATTTTAAGATCATGGAAATCAATTAAGCAGAGTCTTCTACAGTTAATCAGCTAAGAAACATACCTTAGTTGTTTCCAATGCTAATTTTTCTAAAAAATAAAAAAAGTAGTAGTCGTTAATTTCAGGTCAATATTGTAATCTTCTTTCTTTTGTACCTCAGATGAAAGTAACAGAGGGAGACCTATGGATTGGTACTTATGGAAGACTATTCCAGAAACTCTGCTCATCCAGTGCGGAAATTCCAATAGGGATCTATCGGACAGAGTCCCACATTTTCTCCAATTCTGAAGCAAGTTTCTCAAAACAACATATACACTCATTCTAAGTGCATGTTCTGTTTATACCTTTATGGAAATGGGTTATGAAGGTCTTGCATAATTGTGTTAAGGAAATAACAAACTAGCAGCAATCAAAACGTTAGATAATATTATCTCTGTAAAATGCTCGTTTTGAGTTCCAAACCAGTCTTTCTCAGTCTCAGGCATCTGTCAACGAGTGTGAGGACACAAAAGACCGGAGTCAAGAGTCCCAGCGCCCCAACGACCAGTCAGAACGCCCTCTGCTTAGGAAGAAGAGCATGCAATGGGCGCGTCGTCTGAGTAAGAGAAGCATGCGGTGGCAGGGAACGAGCCGGGACTCCACCAAGGACAATGCCCAGCGCATCGCCCAGCAACGACTCAACCTCTACCGACGCTCTGAACGGGAGGAGCTTTCTGAGCTGGTGCGCAACCGCATGAGGCATCTAGGGCTTCCCACCTCAGGATATGGTGAGAACCCTTGGTAACTCTCTTCGAGAGTCGTATCAGCTACAAAACCAAGTTTGCATCCTAAAACTTTAACTAAAACGGTATCTGTTTCTTGTCTTATTGCTTTAGAGGACTTGAACAATCTGACAGCCTGTGATGTTATGAACAGAGTCAATCTGGGATACCTGCAAGGTAATGTTTGTTCATTTATAGCCTGCATTTTGATTCCGTTTTCTGATTGAGCTTTGTTTTAGATGAGCAGAACGAACACCAAAACACCCTGTCCTATGTCCTGATTAACCCTTCACCAGACACCCGTCTGGAGCTTAATGATGTTGTGTAAGCATTACTTTTTTTTGCATCGTTTTGTCCCTTTTATACAGAAGAGCAATTAACATTTTCCGCAGAGAATTATGTTACTATGTATCAAGACAAAATAGTAACATAAAAATCTCCCTCTATTGTACCTCAGGTACTTGATACGCTCCGACCCTCTGGCTTACGTCCCTGAGGAGCCTCCAGTCCACAGCAGCAGTCTGAAAGAGAGGCACGAGTCCAGCTTTGAGACCAGAGAAGACACACAACACTGATGACTTGGTCTTACCTGGAGGTCTGCTCTCTCCAGGACAGGTTTAAATCTCTATCAAACCAGCACTGCAGTCTTTTGAGTTTCTCTTTTTGGAGCAGGTTACCTAGTGAACTCCTCACACTGACAAAATACAGCAGTATTCTGATTCATTTTGTTACAGCTTCGAGATCCCTCAGGTTGAAGTATGTGAACATCAAGCTCAGCATCTGTGTAAAATAAACGCTAAAGTATTTGACTACTGTACTTACACAAAGTGAAAAAGGAAGAAAAATATAGCTGGTGCCTCCTTGCCACAAGTTGGACGCATACAATTGTCCAAAAGGTCTTGGTAAAATGAAGAATTAAGATTCTGTTCATCTTTAATCGATTTAAGCTGGACTGTCAGTACACGTTGTGTTTAAGCTTTACTTAACTATTTATTACAAAAATCTGTGCAACCACAAGTTTTTTTTTAAGTGTTAAGGATTTTAAAGCATATTTTTGTAGCTGGGCATTAGCCGTATAGTTATCCTCTAGTGTTGAGGTTTTAATTTGGAGGAGTAACACTGATTGGTATCTACGTTTCAACGAGGCTCAAGGACTAAATGCAATACTGAGCCACTAGCAATGTATTTGATCTGTTTTGTTCTGCATATTTTGATGTTAAAAATTGTTTTATTTGACATAAAGTACCAGTCAAAAGTTTGGCAACACTTTTTCGTGCTATTGAAGGAGAAGTTGTGTCCAAATGTTTAACTCATTCTGTAAATTATTAATGTAATGACCTGTACTTGATATGTTATATTAGATATTTTTCTTCTGAAAAAAGTTCTGTATTTAGAGTTTAGATATTTAGAGATGACAAAGAAGCAGGTGGTGCCAAATGACAGGAGTCAGAGTTTTTTTTCCACTGTCACTCACCCCTAAATGTGTTGTACTGTGTAGCTTGTTTTTTAACTCTTCTGTATTACAACAACAATTTTGTGGTAACAAGTAACAGTCAAATTTAATTTTAATACAGCTTTTCAAAATAAATTAAATTAGGATACAATGAAATGGGACTGTAACAGAATAAACTCATAACAAAGCCTGTTTCGTTATTTTAGTAAACATAACTGGTACAAAATATACTACTCAAAACTGTACAAAATGCAGCAAAAGAATATCAAGTATTTTGCAGTTGTAATTATTTTCCCATCATGTTCCACTGACAGTCATAAAGGGAAACCACCAGGCAGCTTGATGAGCATTAAAAGCTACATTTAAAACATTAATTGTTGTCCAGTGAATCCAGTTAAGAGGTGACAAAACATTTGAAAGCAGGTCGAGGATCTCAGATGTCTCAAAATTGAAAATTGCACTCCAAGAACATGTGGCGTTCCCGGAAACAGCAACAAATATATTTTAAATAAACAGAATAGGTTTGTGTTGCCTGTGTTGTCTACTGCAGGACAGACCTTCCATGAAAAATACAAATAAAGTCCAAACGTTCCTTAATTCTGAAAACAGGAGGCTAAATAGTAAAGAGACATAACACACACTACCATAGCAAACATCCCACCCATGAACATTATGAAAGTCTCACCTCCATAAAAGTAGTTATCAGTAGCACAACTCAGAAACGTTTATCCTCACCATGAATAGAAACAACAAACCTTGTTTTTTTTGGTCAAAAGTCGGAATCACTACCTTCTCTTCTCAAGTTGCACTTTTGTATCGACGGGGCCAGAGTCCAGCAGCATTTCTTTTGAAGGTCCAAATCATGTGCAAGTGACAATCAGTCCATCAAGGAGTGCCAAAAAAATGCAGGATGTACCTACAGGCTAGAACAAAAGTGTGGCATGCAGAACAATAATAAAATAACAATAAAATAGTGCATTCAGCTGTGTTTTCTATTCTCAGACATTGCTACAGTCGGACAGTGAAAACAAAACATGGCAGCCAGATCTGTGATGTGTTCAGAACAAATACAGAATACATAACAAAACTTCATATTAGAAAAAAAATAATTGCTTGTTCTGAACACGTCATATAGTTATTGGGTCCGGCCCAACAAAACAGAAATACACAGTGTCCACTTCCCTTTTCTCACTTCTTCCTCGCGCTACCTGGCCTCTTGACATGCCACAGGTGGTTGTGGATGGTCAGGGCGTCGACACTGACAGACACTGACTTGGCCGGGATGACGGTGAACTGCTTGCGATCAGAGCTGTATTTGTAGAGCCGTTCGATCATCTTGTGAATGATGACGCGCGGCCCAGTGCCGGTGAATTTGACGATCTCTTCAGTGTCCGGTGTGTATGAATAAACAGCGCGGAACTGACAGCCGCCGTCACGGAAAAGGATAATGAGATGATTTGACTCGCACTTTTCCAGCTCCTGTGAAACACAACAACAACGTCTGTCATCAAGCACAATCCGAACAAAGAGATTCTTGAGTTGCTCCCACTGACCTCCAGGATAACATTCTTCTGGGACTCGTTCACCTTTCCAGCCAGGCAGCAGTGTGCGATGGCATTGATGATGATGGGCTTGTTGGATTTGGAGCTTGGCTCCTTAAACAGTTTGGGCCCTTTGTCGGACGCGAAGCAAAAAGTTAAGTCTATAATCTTACTCATCATCCTGGGTCTTAAGGTTGGCTTATAGAGAGCAGTATCAGTATAGGGTGGTGCCTTAACCTACTGCTTTGTTGTTAATTGGGAATAGGGCTGACAGGTGCAAAGTAATCAGCTATATGAAGCACTACACTACCAATGGCCCTAGCAGAGAACATGTGTAGCTTCCATTAGGCTTGGACATAAACATTTAATTTTTAATGTTGATCTCAAAACTATATTTGCAGATATGTCACAGATGTGTCCACTCACCATTGTACTCGGTAGAAGTGATGGAGGAAGCGATGGAGCCACTCTCCCAATCTCGCTCCATATTCCTGCTGGAGGCTCGACTCAGCACAGGGAATGAATCCATTGAGCAGACAGACTCTGCCCTGCAAGACATACTCAGCTAGTGAATCAGGCCCCTGGACAAGTGGACTGAATGTAACGTAATTTATCCACAATATTCAAATAACTGTTTCCTATATTACCCAGTTGCTTGGTCGACAAAATAAACCAGCGTCTGATGAGTCTTGTGTGGCATTAACAGCTGTAGCTGTAGGAAACCTTTTTGTATAGTTTTTAACTACACAAGATGGCAGTAGTTGCTTTTGAAGCATCATGAGTGATCTGAATCGAGTAGAATTACCTACCGTTACAGAATTGTGCTACCTAGCTGTGTGCTCCTTGCTGTGTTGTGCAATGTAATAAATATACTGGTCAAATAATCACCTTGTGAACAAAAAAGCTGTGTACGGTGTTAATTAAAGTTTGAAAAAAAAAGTTTTTATACTGTATACATTATTATTTACTGGGGCGGGGGCAGCGAGGCTCAGATCGTAGAGTGGTTGTCCAGAAACTTGAGCTCTGCAAAAAATGTGCCACTTGCCAAGATTTAAAATTGTATTTCTAGAAATTCACCGAGTTTTAAAGAGTTATTTACTTATTTTTAGTCATTGACTTTACATCATAATTTAAATTTTAGCATGAATAATTATATTTTGTCTATTTTAGTTTAAAACAAAATTAATTGAGAAAATAACAAATAAAATAAGATATTTTGGTTTTCCCACATATAAAATCTTGATTAAAGATTCTGAAACATCCTGAGGATATTTGATTTAATAATTGCAAGTTGAATAATACTTGTTTTTAAAATAAAATACTGTAAAGTGCATCGAGTGTCTAGAAAAGTGATATATAAATCTAATCCATTAATATCATCATTATTAATATTAATGTTAAAGTTTAAACATTTCTAAAATACTAGTACTAAATTCTACTGTTGTGGTTGAGCAACATGACTCTTAACATGTAAAGGAGGTTTCACCTCTGTGATTCGGCCTCTCCAGAGATGACACTGTCCACCTCTGTAGCCAAAGACAACGTGGATCCTCGAAGACTGCAGCTTAGATCAGCTAAAAGTAGAAAATACATACTAGTAAAATTACTTTATGTCCATCAATATTCATATTTGATATTGTACTGTTCACATGCTACTTTCACACAAAAAATGCTAACATTCTTCTGGTTCTTACATGTTGTTGATCCTTTACAGGGGCTAGTAAAGTCACCACGGTGCAAAGATTTAGGTTTGTTCTTGCGGGATTTAAATCTGGGTTTTGGCTTAACCTGACCCTGTTCTTCCATCAACGCCTCCTGCTTTCTACGCAGGTACTCCTGCTTAATTAATTCTCGTCTGGCCTTCTCCTCCTCTTTACGAACTCGATCTTCTTCAGATTTTCGTCTGGAAGAAAAAGTAAATAAAGACCCTCTGCACATACACCCACTGGACTTTTATTTTTCTGTGTGAAAGCGTACCTGGCCTCATCGCGCTTCATTTCGCTTTCTACTTCCTGTTGCTGTTTACGTAATCTTGCCTCCTCTGCTTTGCGCTGCTGTTTGAGGAGGAAGGCCGCGCGGCGTTTGGCCATCTCATCCTCGGCCTTCTCTTCATGCTGGGAGAGCAAAGGGTAACCAGTCATTAAAAGATTAGACTCTTGATGCACCACGTCGTGTGTCACTCGTGTTGAACTTCACCTTAAAGAAAAAACCAAGCACATTCTTCTGTTCGCCCTCTGTTGTGTCGTCCGTCATAACACCAGCATCCCCCATGGACTCTTTCGGCTCGGAAAGGTCAACCTCAATCAGTTGACTTCTGAGCCTGGTGCTTTCTCCTCCACCCGCAGATTCAGTCTCTGAGATGTCAGCTCTGTTCTCGACATGTTCTGCAGAGTGTGACGCAGTCATGTTTGCAACTGTTGTGTCCTGTGGCTGAGCATTGACAGGAGATAGACAGGGTTCCTCTCTGGTGCTGCCATGGTCATTATGGATTCTGAAGGTTGTGCGTCTTCGAAAGTTTTTCTCTTGCCTTGAGAGCTCAGTGGTAACTCCAGCATCCTGACCTCCTCTTCTAATCTCTCTTGGAGAAGTTGCACCTTCAGTTTCAGACAGCCTGCCATTGTTTTGCTTTGGATTAGAGGTTTTGTTTCTCTGGCTGGAGCTCAGCTTGGGAGGACAACGAGTGGGAGTAGAACTGCTGTCGTTGAAGTCAACAAAGTGGACGGCAAATGATTTAGAGTCTAAAGTGGGAGAGGGTATTGTGTTAGGAGCTGCTTTCTGGTCTGGTTCTTTTTGTTCTGGAGGTGAGACTGCAGTCTTCTTCATGAGCAAGTCTTGCTGCAGTGAGAGCTGCATCATCTGCTGCTGAATAGCACTGATTGCCTCATTGAGGAGATCTATGGAGTGGGTGCAGTCATTTGTGTCAGATTCAGAAGCTCTATCCTGAGCTAAGGTTTTCAACCTGTTGTCCATATTCATCCGTCTTCCTTCTGTCTTTGCCTGAACATTTATAACCCCAAGACAGGAGTCATCCTTGCAGGAGGGCACCTTCTCTTTTTCAGCCCTTGATAGTTCCGCAGAAGGCGAGTGTTTGAGAGGTAGAGGAAGTGTGTCACTCCTCCCTTCACCCTTCTTTACGATATTTAAGAATGCAGCTTTTCCTAATTTCAGTCGCTGCCGCGCTGACAAGGTCTCCATCCTCTTCTTTTGGTACTCGATTGCACGCCTTTGCTCTTCTAGTTGCATGTGAAGCTGCAACAGCTCTGAAGGCACCACTGGAGGACTTGCCATCATAGTCTTTCTTACCACAAAACCAAGGTCTTTACCTTGCCATCCGGGGCTACCCTCACTTTTCAGCTGCCATGGAGGACAAGGAGTAATGTCAGAGTGTTCGGGTGTGGTTTTCTGCGAGCTGCTAGTGCTGGAGAAACTGTCACGAAGGCCGAGCTTAAGCAGCTTTCTTTCTGCAAAGCTGGTCATTTTGACACTGGTGCTGCCCGAAGCGCTCCAGCTGCTCGCACAGGATACAGTACTGAGGCACGGGCTGGAGCATCCACTTCTGTCTTCCTTATTGTCTCGCTCACTCACTTTCACGTCTTCTCTTAGCTTGACAGACTCAACATCTAAAAATTCACCCAACTGTCCTCGCAATAAAGCAGTTCCCTTTCCTCTCTGTTCGATCAGTTCGACATCCTCTTCGTCATCTTCAAAATCTGCAATGTCCGAGTCAGAATCTTGCCCTGCCTCTGGGTCAGAGGAATGATGACTCTGACAGTCTGGCTCTCCAGATAAGTGGAGGAAAAAGCCTTGAGGCTGTTTCTTCACTGGCATAGAAGTCGACCCTCGTCTTGGCGGCAGGAGAGAGGTGGTTGGGACAGATACTACCACAGGTATAGGTTTAAAGGTAAATTTACCACATTCAAACACTGGAGATTTCCGTTGTGATTTATGCGGAAGATCTGGGGTTGTTTTAACGACAACTTGCGCTGTCCTGGACCAACTTTCCCCACTCTCTTCCTCCTTGTTCAGGATGATGCTCTTCTCTTTGGCTGGCTTTGTAATGGCAGGCATCAGGGGCTCCAGGTAGTAGCTATCCGCTTGCAAGTCAGGGGTCAAAAGGCCCATGTCGGAACAAGGAGAGCAATTATCGTTAGAAATCCCCATGAGTGTGGTCGTAGCAGGTATTTCTAATTCATCCTGTTCCATGTCTGTCCTGAGTGAACGTCTGGGGAAAGCAGAAGGATGCATCACAGCAACCAGCTCCTCCTCCTCTAGTATCTCCTCCTCATCCTCGATGCAAATGTGACTGAGGAGGCTTTGCCCACTGAGTCGGTGCTGATGCAGTTGACGATCTGTACCGTGCGTGTGTTTGGGTGTCATGACATTGGAAGCCAAGCTGTCTTTGCTGATGGACCGAGCAAGGCTGATAGTGTCTGCATTCTCCTCCGAAGTAGGAAAATGCAGGGCGTATGGTGCCGGTTGGGATAACGGCCTGGGTAAAAATAGCATCAGTATTTATAAAAACTCAACTATCTTTGTCGAGGTTTATTCTTCTAAAACATTGTATTTGGGTCTCAATAGATTGTGCGATATGTTAAAAAATGTGTCTTCTTAAAATGAAATGTCAACACTTACCTGTGCCTCCTCTCTGACCAGGCTTGTGATGAACTCTGACGCTGCTTATCTGTACGTGTTAGAGAGTTACACTGATTCCTCACTGCAGGATAAAGAAAGCATGAATTTTCTTATCAGCCCATCATCGTGGTTATGTAAAGTCTGAATATTCTTCTACAAATACATATCGTATTATATTTTATTACCTGTAACATCATCCTCAACTCCCCACGGATGTTTCTGTTTTAGAGGCACTAAAGAGTGATGAGTGCTTGGAGCGCTTTTTAAAGTGCTGCGAGGGAAAAGTATATTTTTAATTACTTAAAAGGAGCTGAGTTCAGTGTTAGTTATGTGTTTTTCCTATTCTATTATAGCACATTTCTGATAACCTCTGGCAATAATATAACAATAATTTGTTGATTGTTCCACATCCATCTATAATAACAGACAATTAGAAGTAACTGCACCTGAGGTCCGGGCTTGGAGATGAGGTCAAGATTTCAGCAGCAGTTACTGTCGTCGGGAAACTACGTTTCATGACACTGGAGATGGACGCATGGGATCGAGAGCTCTTAGGCTGGAGCAGTAACCTCGCTGTAAAGATGTGTGAACCATATGAAAACACAGTGCAGATTTGTTTATACCTTATTTAATAAGAAACACTAACATAGCAATTCATTAAAGGGGAACAGCAATTTGGGGGGGAATTTTGCCTATCGTTCACAATTATTATGAGAAACAAGACAATGGATATATTTTTTTTGCATTTTAAATATTAAATAAATCCGATCAAAATTTAGCTTACAATGGAGCCTATGGGAGCCGAGCACTTCTGCCTATAAAGCCCTTAAAAAACAACCAAACACCTCCACTAAGGTTTTATATACTTTATGTAAGTGTTTATGTAATCTAGTAAGGGTACATATATAATAACATTTAATATTAACATATTTTGATCATTTTAAGCATACATTTGTTTTTTTTTCTTCATAACTGATTATTACTCACTGCAGACTTCATGAGAGCCAACATAAATAATAAAACATCACTCACTCAAAATCTCTGCTGTCATTAGGATGCCAACTGCTGGGATTTTCATATATTCCCATTTAGATGAAGAATGACTCATAATCCTCAAAAAAAAGGGTGGTGGGGGACAGGGGGGCCAAGCGTCTTTTTGTGTCGTCCTCACCAGTTTCGGGTCCTAAATGGCTGTCAAAGTGTATCAACTTGTCGGAATACCTACTCAGACGTCTTCTGTCCAGGTGATATGCATGATTTATGATCTAGAATAAACTTACAGGGAGCAAGGAAGCGAGGAAGCAGCAGACCACTCGATGACGTAAACAAAGGGACACATGGAAGTGATCATGGCGCCGTTATAAACAGTTTGTGTGCATTAGTGCTTATAATAACAATATCACTAACACTTGGTTAATATTCAAATCACGAAATGTAAAAGGAATATTGTTGGCGTTTTTTAATGGTTATTTATTGGATTTTATGGGCAAAATAGGCGAGGTTCCACTGGCAATATATACAAAAAATCTATCCGTCGTGATGTCGTTCATAATGATTGTGAACGATAGGCAAAATTCCCCCAAAAAAGTGCAGTTCCCCTTTAAAGCTGCTGCATGTCGCTGGCTCAAAATTATTTTTTTAAACCCAAAAATATAAAAACACTACCAACAGCTAGCGCAGTGCTTCTCAATTGTTTTGTGTCATGACACGCCTCGGGAACAGAAATGTTCCATAACCCCCTGCATGGAATAACTATTGAGAACTTGATATTTATTTGTCAGTACAACGCACAGTGTGAGTTACATTGTTTATATATGCCGCTGACAACAACTAATTTAATTTAATTCCTGTCACAAAATATCCGCCTCTCCTGTTAGCTCTGTACACGTGTTGCTGTGTGCTTACTACTTCTACTGGGTAGAACAAGAAGCCTGTTGATTAGAGTGAGCACTGTTGCCACAGAGCTGCAGGCTTGTGTATCATTCTAAGATAAATCCTAGAGTGTAAGCACAAATGTACATTTCCACTGCTGCTTGCGATCCCCCTGACACCTCACCGTGATCACCCACTATTTAAGAAACACTGGGCTAGCTTATGTTCCCAATCCATGGTTTAAAAGAAAAAAACTCAACAAATAAATTTCTGTATTTGTCACAATAAAAATTTTAACTTAACTTGCCATTCTGTCCGAATGAAATAATTGTCATTTATAGCTGTCAATTGCAACTGTCTCGCATGCACAGTGACAAAGCAGATTCTCAGGAACAAAAGGCTTTAAAAACGGATGCCAGATTGGTTCTTATATTACTATTGGACCAGTGTTTGAAATGATAGACTATTCCAAACACTGATTTTGAAGCATAGCGTTGTTCTTTTGTTGCAAGTGTATATATTAGAATGGCATAGCTTACATAGTCGGACCATTTCATGCAGTTTGTTCAAACGCTAACCCCCTCTGGGCACCCACCTATCCGTGACATACAACAGCTTTAAATGACTTTTGAATTTAAGTAAAGGCTGTGATTTTACCATCTCTGGCTTCCTTAAGGTCCCTGGGTTGTACAAAGTCTGGCTTTACAATTTCAAACCACCAGAAGAGCTCTGCGACAAACACCCACACATTATTCTGCCAGGAGGAGGAAAGAAGAGTAAATACTGTATTATAAACTAATCCATATTTTTCTGTATTCTTCTTATCATAGAAACACTTTGTGACTTAATTCTACAGAATAGACAGTGCAGAGCTGTGGCATGTATAGCGAGAGTGTGGACAACCCGGTTTCAGCCGATCTCCTCATTGATTGGTCAAAAGCCCTCACGTGACTACAGAGTGGAGTGTTTGCCGTGTAAAAATACCCTGTTATGAGGCATGGGAATGCGCCACTCTACACAATACACAATACCTCAGATACGATAAGACTAGAGAGCAGCAGAGAATATGGAGTTATTTTTGGTCAAGAACATATTTAGGTTTTTCACTATTGACGTATTTCTTGCCACTTTATGTTGTATATTTTTATATGAGATTTCCAGTTAATTTTATTATCTGTTATTATACCCAAAATGTTGTTTCTTTTATTCTGTTAATGTCTACTCCGTAAATTTGTATTTGACTTTCTCTTCTACTGTTACCGGTGATTTGTCCAGAGTGTACCCTGTTTTCCACCCGAATGCAGCTTGGATAAGCTCTCGCCGCCCCCGCGACCCAGAAAGGGACAAGCAGTAGAAAATGGATGGACAGATGGATATTTACCGGATAGCATTATTTTAGTTTTACCGAGATTGAAGGATAGTTTGTTTTTGTCAAAGTATCTCTTTAATTTGTTCTTATATTATTTGTATTAGCTTCTGTGTGTTCTCTCCTGAACAAAACACAGATGTTGTGTCACGTCACACAAGACACTGTAATCGGGCGTTCTCGAGTGTTGACGGCAAACCTTCCCTTCCCATAGGTGTCTCCTTTACCGGTTCGGGGAAAGCAATGTAAATTTTTTCCGCACTTTTCGCGGGTGGAGCAGTCCCATGCTGAACACCTGGCATTTTTACATGTTGAAACAAGCGGTATAAATAGATGTATGGATGGAAAAACTAACGCAGAAGCGCCACAAACAGAGCATCAGCTCAACCTTGGTAGCAGTCCTGGCGCCCTGGAGTCACGTGAGTGCCTTTTGACCAATCAGGTAGGACATTGTCAAAAACCAGGTTGGCCAAACTCTCTCTACACACAACTCTGGTACAGTGTGTGTTCTATTGAACCCTAGAGGCCAACAAAACAGTTAAGGAAGGTTAGAGCCAAGTTCCCACTTTTTCCCCCAATCTTTTTCCAGGACATTTCAGTGATGTTTTACATTGTTATTGGCTCACCCGCAGCACTGAAGGACAATACAGCATGTCTTCTGGCTTAAGATAGAAGCACTTGTTCAAGTATTCATTGGAAAACTCATTCAGCAGCTGGATGTTGTACATGCTGTCTGCTATTGAAAGGACGTCTTTCAGGCAGATATCTGTAAAAAGGATGCAAGAACGGCAGAAGTTTGCATTACCATACAAAGAAAAATTATAGTACAGGCTCTTGAGAACTAAGTAATGAAATGATGGCTGCAACCATACCTTCAAGTCTAATGAGTTCAGGGCAATAGAAGTGGATGAGAGCCAGAAGAGCTGCGCCATCACACACATCTTTACACAGATCATCCACCAGGGGGAAGTGCTGAAGTGCCCGTCCTGACAGGTGATCCCTGCGATAGCGCACCTGAAAAAGGTGTTAAGTTCATGAACATGTCTCAACAGCAGCCAAATATTTCTTAACATCATATATCATATTGCATTGTCTCTCTCTACCTACCTATCTCTAAATATACAGTATACACAGTATATCATTTAATGAAGAGGGGGGTTCAGAATGGGATGGAACAAAAAAGCTGGGTACATTACCACACGAGAGAACTCCACGGGCTCCAACAGACAATGGGCCAGAGCATGCAATATATCGGGCTGGTAGGGAAAGAGGATAAATATGACTCGGGTGATGTACAAGCAAGCAAAGGGAGCGAGGTATAACTTCCAGCAGGTTGCTGTGCTTCACAATCATAATAAATTAAGTTTGCATGCCAAGGACGAGATGGAGGGTGCGCAGAAATACATTGCGGAGGGTTCAACTTATGGATGTAAAAATAGAAGGGTAATGTCCTCTTTGCTGTGTTTTCTGTATGTATCTTTAAAGCCTTCTCTAGATATCTGCTCATTTGTTTTGATGCTTACTGGAGGTTTAGACACAGATGCACATACATACACAAGGCACAAAGACACACACACACACACACATTTACAGCAGGAAGCTGCTTTATTAATCAAACTTACAGGTACCAGCTTCCAGTACCATTTAGAGGGAGACTATCATCCAAATGGTACAACAGGAGGATATTTGATGGGGGAGACACAAACAGGAAGAGCAACAGACAAAAGTTTAGATAGTAACAGACTCATAAGCTTTGTTGGGACACAAAAGAGACAACTGGGCATCTGTGAGTAGCATTGTATTTAAAGTCAAACATAGTCATGCATCTTAACATTCAAGGGCAGACAATAGTCGATAGCTTATTGTGTTTGTGTTTTAAAAATGCTTATCACATCCCAGTGCAAGTGAATACAACAGAAACAGAGTATGCATCACAACTAAAGTGCATTAGGGATGTACTGGAGGCATTTAGAGGATGTGACAGTGAAAGGGAGTCCATATTATCCTACTTTGTGGTATCCTTTATATGGCACTTTATTGTACAGATGTAATGTGGCAATATAGCGTCTATGATGTCATGCTATTTACATTCATTAATGCATCAAAAGAGTTACCCAAGTGAAGAATTGGAAGTGATACTTGCACTGCTTTATTTACCTTCTGGTGGCTTGGTGAGTCCAGCAGGTGCTGCTTCATCTTCAGCTCTTTTTCTGAGATCGCCCTCATCTTCGTGTTAACCTTCAGCGACAAAGATGTAGCGTGGGTCAACCCAAAACAACGCCATGCATTAATGCAAATGCTGTGGCTCAATTGCTCACCTTGTTGATCCAAAAGACCATGGCATCTTCCAGATCGAACGGCCGCTCCTTGGAAGCACTGAAGTTGGAGAAACGCTTGACACTGGACACCACCTTCTCCACGCTGATCATCTCCTTTGTATAGGCCATCATGAGGGCATCAATCAGGTGCATGTGGGAGCTCTACATAACAGAAGACAATACACAAAGTAACGTGGATGAAAAGTGTGCATACCCAGGCCTAGTAACAACAAAGAGGACTCACCATCCTGAGAGGAATGGAGCTAAGATCCAGAGCGGAGACGTGTGTGTTCTCAGAGTCTAGCACGTGGATGCCCCTTGAAGAGAGGGCCTGGAGCACAGACTTTGGGCTTTGGAGAGAGGCAACTTGCTCGCCACGCAAGATGAGTCTGCACACACGGCAATAGATCTCCCCAGAGAGCAGCAGGTGTATGACATGGGGCTTGATGTGCTGTTGCTCATACTGGTCGATGTAAAAAGGATCGTGCAGGTCCTCGGGCATGTGATCTAGGGAAAAATAGACATGCATGCATCATTATATCCAGTACACCAATGGTTCTCAAACCTTTTACTCCAGATACCGCCTCAAAAATATTACGCTTTGCAAGTACCACCATTATTGCTATTTCTGTTGACTGTCACTGGCTTGTGGCTCATAAGTTAAAAAGTCATTGTATTCTAATTTTAGCAAATGGTTGGTTAATAACTTTGTATTTGTACAACTATTTCATTTGTATATCTCTCTTACAAACAACAATTATATTGTTGTTTTTAAACCAATGCAGTACAATACATATTACATAAGAGAGACTATGAAAATGCTGATGACTATGATATTAGAAGGTTTCACGTGAGACATAAGGAAAACACTACGACAGAGTAGCAATCCCTGAGATCGATAGGTGCACCATAGAGGCTTTCAACAGATAAGCTTGCAGGACTTAGCGGTGATTAAAAAGCTGATGTTGTTGTCCCAGCCAGACCTGGTGTTTCCTTGCTGTGGGACGAAGACATGCGGTAGCTATTTTAGTACACCTTGGCAATGTTAATCCAGAGTCACCTGGTTGATTAAGAGCAGAGGTTACGAAGAGAATGCTCAGACATGTGAAGACAGTAGTCAGTAGTGGAGTCTAAAATTCTACATTTGCAAAGATGATGTAATATTAAGATTTATTAGTAATTTTAATGTGTTAATGCAGTAAGAAGTTGATTTTGGTGATTGTCGTTTGCCTTGCAGTATCCTGAGAGACGTTAAAATGTCATTGTAAACGCCAGCTTTGCAGATGCTTGTTCTACAAATAGTTTGTGTTGTGGTAATAATGATCTACTGGGATACATGGTCTTTATCACGTCATAGTAAAGGTAATAAATGACAGCCCTCTATGAGGACAAGGGACGCATATATTTGAGTTGTGGCATTTATTTAATCACATGGACGACCCAACCAACAAATAATTAGGGCATGTGTTGTATAAAAGGCACATGCTTGAATTTTAGGAAATATGCAGGCTCGACTACTAGCCCATTTCTGAACCTTGAGCTGTACCCACAATGTTTCCTCATCCTTCCTGGTTGCCATGGAGATGATAATGGGGGATACCAGGCCTGGTAAGAGGGTTCAGCACCACTGCCAGGATCACAGGATTGTTTTGTGGGAGGTACAAAGCAGCGGAGAATAGTAGTAAGGAGGCACCATCATCTCCTAATACTAGTTGCTAATTTTTGGTAGATATTTAACATCAATATATAAATGGAGGAGGGGTACTCTATCAGATCAGATGATCTTAATGACAGTCAGGGCAGGGCGATCAGCTTCTCTGCTCTGCAGAAGCAAAAAAAAACTATTTTTCCAGTGTACAGCTTAATGGCGAATCCTCCACAGGAGATATGTTGGGAAAATTGCATGGTATTTGTTTTGCTCCATTTGTAGTGTAATAATGCTCATTGTCATTTCTGTATTATTATTTATTTCACTAACTGCTTCTTTGCTATCACTTTTACCATCATATTTGTACATATCGTATTTGTTGATATTGCTCTATTGTTGTTGTTGTTGTTGTTATTGTTGTGTTTGCTGTTGTTGTTGTTGTTTGTGTCTCTCTGTCTTATCCCCCTCTTGTCCCCACAATTTCCCCCTCTGTCTTCCTTTTTTTCTCTTTCTATCCCCTCCTGCTCCGGCCCGGCTGCACCAAATGATAATATAAATACATTTAATAAAGTCAAATACAAATAAGGCAACAAGAGAAGTATCCTACACTTCTCTCTTGTAAAGTAAATCTGAACAGCCGATATGGGCATCTACATCAACATATGATTTGCCTGAGAAGCTGGACAGGACAAAAAAAAATAAATAAACGTGGCACATAAATTCAGACAACTATCACTTTGGATTGCTGAGGAAGGTTTAATGTAGGACAACTACACTTGTTTTTATTTTTGTTTGCAATCACCAAACATCAATATAATGATATGACTTGTAAACAGTTTATTGATTAGTTGAAGAAAGTTTGACTAAACATGCAGACTTCAGGTCCATCCCATTAGGCACTTAAACATGTGACTGTCTCACCAGGACAGATGAACAACACCATGCACTGTATTTTCTACCTAATCTAATGAGAAGGTTTTGGACTCCACGCAGTGCATGACTGGTGACTGCTTTACTTTACATTTGGAGATGTGCAATATGACATTAAACAATACACAATTCAATTCTAGTCACAGCCAAATAAGAGAAAAAACTAAAGTCAAAGCATCCTGCTGACATCAGCTTTTGATAACCTAATTATATCACACTAAGTGTCAATTCTGTTATCAGGAAAAAGAGAAGCAGAGGTGCCATGAAGTCTCTGTCCTACAAACACAGTTGACGTCAAGAGGAGACAATCGGATTAGGAGACGGTCCACTGGAGTTGGTGTCTATTATGGGCATATGATCTGTGCCCTATGTGGCACATAAAAGTCAACCCATATAAAACACAAAGTGACCATTAAAAAAAAAAAGGCTGTAGGATGACCAACATAAGATGTAACACGCAAACACAATTTTTTTTTAAACTTGTAATTCATTAACACAGGTGATGCACTCAATATGAGTTTGCAATGTCTTTAAAAAATGCAGATGGTTATGACTGATGACTAAGTGATTGACCTGGAGCTCACACTCCCTCCAAAGAGCAGGCAGAGAGTGACACAAAAACCCACTGCAAATGGGTAGTTTCCACACATTAGCTCACAGCCTCTCCATGTAGAACAATTTTAGTGGAGCTCGTCAAGAGCTGGCAAGGCTAGTGACCTGTATATAAAAGCATTGGCAGATCATGAGGGTCTAGCAGTACTGTCTACCCACAACATAGATACAGTACTGGACTATCGTTTTGTTATCACTGCAATGCCTTACATTAAGACACGATTAGACTTTAAACAATGAGAGGATGGATATTTGCTGGCTGTATGTACAAACCCCGTTTCCATATGAGTTGGGAAATTGTGTTAGATGTAAATATAAACGGAATACAATGATTTGCAAATCCTTTTCAACCCATATTCAGTTGAATATGCTACAAAGACAACATATTTGATAATCAAACTGATAAACATTTTTTTTGTTGGAAAATAATCATTAACTTTAGAATTTGATGCCAGCAATACGTGACAAAGAAGTTGGGAAAGGTGGCAATAAATACTGCTAAAGTTGAGGAATGCTCATCAAACACTTATTTGGAACATCCCACAGGTGAACAGGCAAATTGGAAACAGGTGGGTGCCATGATTGGGTATAAAAGTAGATTCCATGAAATGCTCAGTCATTCACAAACAAGGATGGGGCGAGGGTCACCACTTTGTCAACAAATGCGTGAGCAAATTGTTGAACAGTTTAAGAAAAACCTTTCTCAGCCAGCTATTGCAAGGAATTTAGGGATTTCACCATCTACGGTCCGTAATATCATCAAAGGGTTCAGAGAATCTGGAGAAATCACTGCATGTAAGCAGCTAAGCCTGTGACCTTCGATCCTTCAGGCTGTACTGCATCAACAAGCAACATTAGTGTGTAAAGGATATCACCACGTGGGCTCAGGAACACTTCAGAAACCCACTGTCAGTAACTACAGTTGGTCGCTACATCTGTAAGTGCAAGTTAAAACTCTCCTATGCAAGGCGAAAACCGTTTATCAACAACACCCAGAAACGCCGTCGGCTTCGCTGGGCCTGAGCTCATCTAAGATGGACTGATACAAAGTGGAAAAGTGTTCTGTGGTCTGACGAGTCCACATTTCAAATTGTTTTTGGAAACTGTGGACGTCGTGTCCTCCGGACCAAAGAGGAAAAGAACCATCCGGATTGTTATAGGCGCAAAGTTGAAAAGCCAGCATCTGTGACGGTATGGGGGTGTATTAGTGCCCAAGACATGGGTAACTTACACATCTGTGAAGGCACCATTAATGCTGAAAGGTACATACAGGTTTTGGAGCAGCATATGTTGCCATCCAAGCAACGTTACCATGGACGCCCCTGCTTATTTCAGTAAGACAACGCCAAGCCACGTGTTACATCAATGTGGTTTCATAGTAAAAGAGTGCGGGTACTAGACTGGCCAGCCTGTAGTCCAGACCTGTCTCCCATTGAAAATGTGTGGTGCTTTGAACAACTTAAGCTGTACATCAAGCAAAAATGGGAAAGAATTCCACCTGAGAAGCTTAAAAAATGTGTCTCCTCAGTTCCCAAACGTTTATTGAGTGTTGTTAAAAGGAAAGGCCATGTAACACAGTGGTGAACATGCCCTTTCCCAACTACTTTGGCACGTGTTGCAGCCATGAAATTCTAAGTTAATTATTATTTGCAAAAAAAAAAATTAAGTTTATGAGTTTGAACATCAAATATCTTGTCTTAGTAGTGCATTCAATTGAATATGGGTTGAAAAGGATTTGCAAATCATTGTATTCCATTTATATTTACATCTAACACAATTTCCCAACTCATATGGAAACAGGGTTTGTACAAATACCTGACACCAACAATATTAAAAGCACAATAATTACTAGTTTGAACATTCCGTATTACCTTAATTAGTGGCATCTGATCAAATAAGTTATATTACCAAATTACTCACTGGGTGTGTCTTGCACAAATCGCTGCCACATCCAAAAATAGACAGCAAATAGCTGATTGTAATTGCCTTTATTGCCTTGTATGACTGATATATTACCCTGTTATGAAAAACATAAATGTCCATTGCAGAGGACGCTGACATTTTGGAGCTTACGAACAACCCTGGAACATGATGATTTTTGTCTTTTCTGACTTATAAATGTGTTAAACTGTATGTATCCGTGTCAAAGTGTCAAATCATAAGGAACATGCATTTTGGCAATACAGAGCTGCAAAAAAACAGCCGATTTTAGCGCTATTTTGTCACTGAATTTCGCATGTCAGTGTTGTTGTCCGCATGCCAAAATTCGATAATGAAAATAAAACTTTATCTTAAATGTTTCGTGTTTCCTTAAACCAAGTCTTAGTGCCGCTGTCTTTTTCCATCGGAGTTTAGCAGCTAATCCAATTTTGTACAGGTCCATCTTGACAAAACAGTCCCTTGTAAAATGTTGTAAACACGTAACGGAAGTATTTATTTTATAGACACCTAGACATCAGGGCATTAGACGAGAATTATTAACACACAAGGCTCCAGCCAGCAGCCATAACAGTCTCACAACCTGAAGCAGAGAAGGAATTCCTCCCCTTCTGGCTGATAGCTTATACTTAATGCCTAAATAAGTATGATCACCTCACTGTGACGTCACAACGTAGCCAGTCTTAAAAAGACTGCAAAACATAGCTGGCAGAGGAATCCAAAACTATGTGCAAGCTCACACCTAAATGCATGAAACTTTTAATTTGACGCATTGTCTAACACAGATATTCAACATTGTATCAACATCTTTAACTCTAAAAAGATCAAACAAATCCTCATAGATCCATTTTAAATAATAATAATACTAAATTGGCCCTAGTGTGTGTGAATGTTGTCTGTCTATCTGTGTTGGCCCTGCGATGAGGTGGCGACTTGTCCAGGGTGTACACTGCCTTTCGCCCGAATGCAGCTGAAAGGGACAAGCGGTAGAAAATGGATGGATGGATAATAATGGATTCGATTTATATAGCGCCTTTCTATTAGATACTCAAAGCGCTCACCGAGAAGCGAAAATGCATCATTCATTCACTCCACATTCACACTTGGTGGTGGTAAGCTACATTTGTAGCAACAGCTGCCCTGTATAAATAACTGTATAAATGCTTTCATAACATAAACAAAAATAGTTTAGACTCAAATGGCAAGCAGATCAAAAGAACAAGATATGAGAGCAGTCTGTGTAAGTCTGAATTTGTTTTCCTTCCCAAACGTTTTTCTGCACCCACGTACCATTTACAAAACATCTGCCATCACTGTTGCCGAAAGCCTGTCACACAATATTAGGATTTAAACACATTATGGCTGTGCTGGTCAGAGCTATTTATCTTGTTACCAACAAACACCATTGTAGCTGTACTGTGTAAAAAGCATAGGGAGTCGGAGTCAGTGAAAACACAGAGGACGTCTTACCAATGCCATAAGCTTTGGCCAACAGCCAGCGGAGATTTGCTTCTATTTTGGCCGTCGCAGAGTCGTACAGGTCCTGTGGAACAACCAAAACCTCCATGCTTCCTCCTGCATCGCCATCCTCCTCTGCTCTCCCCCTGGTGCTGCCCCCCTGCCCAGCACTCACCGCCACATCCATCCTGCACAAAGACACACATACAGTACTGTGCACTAGTGCCCTTGCAATGCATGCAGGTGAGAGCGTGACGTCATCCAAGCTGTTGTCTGTCTCTGGATTACAAACATTATTGTATGCAAAATTATATTTAAAAAAAGATATACAATTATATTTATTTGACGTGCATGTCCTTTTTTATACTGTGAGCAGCTGTTGGTCGGTGTTCTAATTCATTAATACAATAAGAAATTAGGGTACTTTATTAGCTTTTACCCAAATGAAGCAGTTAGCATGTTGGTGACAGTTAGCCGCCTTATTGAGACTTGACAGGTTGACCGGTGGATGGCGTTTAACGTCTAGCTAGCTAAACCAGGGTAAAACATCGACATTATTTATTTAAAAAAAATGTAAAATAAACATACCTTTACGAACACATTAGCTCCGTCTCCGCTCTGCTGCTTTCTTATGTTGGTACTGGAGCATACTCGCTAGCGCCGAGATGACGAGGACTCCTCCCCGCCCCGCGACACAAATCTCCGGCCTCTCCGGATAAAGCCGCAGCTTGCCAGCACTGTTGATTAATCCGATAATAATGAATAAATCACAATTTGTTTGGAAACCACATATGATATAGTTTTGAAGGGAAAATCCGAATGTTCAGAGGATGTGGCTAATTATGATTTGCTGGCATCGCTGCCGCTGAGGGTGGTGGATTAGCGGTTGTAGGAGCTTGTCTCTATGGGGACGGGAGTCATTGGGCGAGCATGGCTGCAGTACCACTTTTCACCAGCTGAGGGCACTGTAGGCTCGCGTAAACAGATAAACAACGAAAGACCAACCGCTCACCCTTTAAAAGAACCTACCTCAATGGTGCTCAAACTCTTTTTTTACCAAGCACCACTAAAGGACAACATTGGCCACCATAATGACCAACATTAAAATAAAGTAGTGTAACAAAACAGAGGTTTTATTTAACACGTGTATTTCATGTTATTGGCCAATGTAACATTACACAGTTTGAACACTTAACACTGTGTTTGAATAAAAGAAAATAAAACACTGTACCAGTAGAAGGGAAACAGGTAGCCTCTATATTGCAACTATTGTCATATATATATATATATATATATATATATATATATATATATATATATTATATATATATAAATATATATATATATATATATATATATATATATATATATATATATATATATATATATATATATATATATATATATATACCGTATTTTCCGCACTATAAGGCGCACCGGATTATTAGCCGCACCTTCAATGAATTACATATTTCATAACTTTGTCCACCAATAAGCCGCCCCGGATTATAAGCCGCGCCTACGCTGCGCTAAAGGGAATGTCAAAAAAACAGTCAGATAGTTCAGTCAAACTTTAATAATATATTGAAAACCAGCGTTCTAACAACTCTGTCCCAAAATGTACGCAAATGTGCAATCACAAACATAGTAAAATTCAAAATGGTGTAGAACAATAGCAACATAATGTTGCTCGAACGTTAATGTCACAACACACAAAATAAACATAGCGCTCACCTTCTGAAGTTATTCTTCATTCGTAAATCCTTCGAATTCTTCGTCTTCGGTGTCCGAATTGAAAAGTTGGGCGAATACGGGATCCAAAATGGCCGGTTCCGTCTCGTCGAAGTCACCGGAGTCAGTGTCGCTGTTGTTGTCCAGCAGTTCTGTGAATCCTGCCTTCCGGAAAGCTCGGACCACAGTTGTGACCGAAATATCTGCCCAGGCATTTACGATCCACTGGCAAATGTTGGCGTATGTCGTCCGGCGCTGTCTGCCCGTCTTAGTGAAGGTGTGTTCGCCTTCGGAGCTGTGTGAAAAAAGCCACCCGGCCTCTTCGCGTAAACTTCCCTTAACCACTCGCTCATCTTTTCTTCATCCATCCATCCCTTCGAGTTAGCTTTTATGATGACGCCGGCTGGAAAGGTCTCTTTTGGCAAGGTCTTCCTTTTGAATATCACCATGGGTGGAAGTTAGCATGGCAAGCTAGAACCACAGTGAAGGATGACTTCTCATTCCCTGTGGTGCGAATATTCACCGTACGTGCTCCCGTTCCACAGTGCGGTTCACAGGAATATCAGTTGCTGTGAAATACGGTAGTAATCCGTGTGCGGATGGAGAGATTGCGTCTTTTTATGAACCGGATCGCTTAGTAGGAGCCATTTTGTGGTCTTTACAGATGTAAACAGGAAATGAAACGTACGGTGATATCCGCGCGTTTTTTCTTCTTCTTCCGGGGGCGGGTGGTTGCTTACAGTAGAAGAAGAAGCGCTTCCTGTTCTATGGGGGCGGGTGCTTTCCTTGGCGGTTGCTTGCGTAGAAGAAGAAGCGCTTCCTGTTCTACCGGGAAAAAAGATGGCGGCTGTTTACCGAAGTTGCGAGATCGAAACTTTATGAAAATGAATCGTAATAAAGCGCACCGGGTTATAAGGCGCACTGTCAGCTTTTGAGAAAAATTGTGGTTTTTAGGTGCGCCTTATAGTGCGGAAAATACGGTATATACTACTCAGTGGCCTAGTGGTTAGAGTGTCCGCCCTGAGATCGGTAGGTTGTGAGTTCAAACCCCGGCCGAATCATACCAAAGACTATAAAAATGGGACCCATTACCTCCCTGCTTGGCACTCAGCATCAAGGGTTGGAATTGGGGGTTAAATCACCAAAAATTATTCCCGGGCGCGGCCACCGCTGCTGCCCACTGCTCCCCTCACCTCCCAGGGGGTGATCAAGGGTGATGGGTCAAATGCAGAGAATAATTTCGCCACACCTAGTGTGTGTGTGACAATCATTGGTACTTTAACTTTAACTTTTAACTTTATATATATACACACACACACACTATATTGCCAAAAGTATTTGGCCACCTGCCTTGACTCACATATGAATTTAAAGTGCCATCCCATTCCTAACCCATAGGGTTCAATATGATGTCGGTCCACCTTTTGCAGCTATCACGGCTTCAACTCTTCTGGGAAGGCTGTCCACAAGGTTGCGGAGTGTGTTTATAGGAATGTTCGACCATTCTTCCAAAAGAGCATTGGTGAGATCACACACTGATGTTGGTCGAGAAGGCCTGGCTCTCGGTCTATGTTCTAATTCATCCCAAAGGTGTTCTATCAGGTTCAGGTCAGGACTCTGTGCAGGCCAGTCAAGTTCATCCACACCAGACTCTGTCATCCATGTCTTTATGGGCCTTGCTTTGTGCACTGGTGCACAGTCATGTTGGAAGAGGAAGGGGCCCGCTCCAAACTGTTCCCACAAGGTTGGGAGCATGGAATTGTCCAAAATGTTTTGGTATTTTGGAGCATTCAAAGTTCCTTTCACTGGAACTAAGGTGCCAAGCCCAAATCCTGAAAAACAACCCCACACCATAATTCCTCCTCCACCAAATTTCACACTCGGCACAATGCAGTCCAAAATGTATCGTTCTCCTGGCACCCTCCAAACCCAGACTCGTCCATCAGATTGCCAGATGGAAAGGCGTGATTCATCACTCTAGAGAACGCGTCTCCACTGCTCTAGAGTCCTGTGGCAACGTGCTTTACACCACTGCATCCCATGCTTTGCATTGGACTTGATGATGTAGGGCTTAGATGCAATTGCTCGGCCATGGAAACCCATTCCATGAAGCTCTCTGCGTACTGTACGTGGGTTAATTGAAAGGTCACATGAAGTTTGGAGCTCTGTAGCAACTGACTGTGCAGAAAGTCGGCAACCTCTTTGCACTATGCGCTTCAGCATCTGCTGACCCCTCTCTGTCAGTTTACGTGGCCTACCACTTGGTGACTGAGTTGCTGTTGTTCCCAAACTCTTCCATTTTCTTATAATAAAGCCAACAGTTGACTTTGGAATATTTAGGAGCGTGGACATTTCATGACTGGATTTGTTGCACAGGTGGCATCCTATGACAGTTCCACGCTGGAAATCACTGAGCTCCTGAGAGCGGCCCATTTTTTCACAAATGTTTGTAAAAACACTCTCCATGCCTAAGTGCTTGATTTTATACACCTGTGGCCGGGCCAAGTGATTAGGACACCTGATTCTGATCATTCCGACGGGTGGCCAAATACTTTTGGCAATTAACTGTATATATACAGTTTGTTTAGGCGGTATTTTCACCATACTTTGCGGATTGGAAATACAATTGATATGGTTTGATGGATACACTGAAACACAATTACGTATATTAGGTAAACATGTTTTTGCACTCTAGTGGTACTTTAGTCAAGTGATTATTTGGTGTACCAGCAGTTGAAGCTTACATACTACTAGTGGTACATGTACCACAGTTTGAGAATCACCGATCTAGCTAATCCTAATTATCCATGTTTGATATTTGTACAACATTCAATTATTAACTATTTATCTTTACCATTCCTCTATTGGTTCTGTGTGCACCAATGTAATTGTAAATGTTTATTATTAGTATTTATACTAATAATAAACTCGGTGCGTTTGGGTCCCACTGACACATTTATGACAACGTGAAACATTTATGTCGTGTTTTTTTTACTTACATTAGTATTAATACTAATAATAAAAACTTACAATGACACTGGTAGTAATAATTATTATTACAGTAATAGTAAGCATTGGCGTCAGAAGTGGAGAGGTAAGTGGGGATTTTGTAAAGTTTGAAGATTTTTTTTTTTTTAATGGTATATGTGTTATACTTGTATAGCGCTTTTCTACCTTCAAGGTCCTCAAAGCACTTTGACACTATTTCCACATTCACCCATTCACACACATTCACACACTGATGGAGGAGCTGCCATGCAGGGCCCTAACCACATCACATATCACATACTGTATCAGGAGCAAGGGTGAAGTGTCTTGTTCAAGGACCCAACCGGCGTGACTTGGATGGCAGAAGCCGGGGATTGAACCAGGAACCCTCAGGTTGCTGGCACGGCCGCTCTACCAACCGATTTAAATATGTAAGTATGAAAAAACACAACATAAATGTGTCACGTTCGGCTTTGCCGGTGTGGGACCACAACGCAGAGAAGAAATTATAAGAATATTAACAAAAAGTAGTGAGGAAAAAATAACTAAGGATGCACACATAAGGGGTGAAAAAAACAAAAACGCACATTAATGGCGTGGAGAGGAAACTGTTAACACTACACACACTACTGGCGCAGAGCCACAGAAAACGAAAAGCGTGAGTGGAGCCAAAGAAATGGAGATGAACTGGAAGGGTGAACCATCAGGTCAGTGATTGGACTGGAGACTTTAAGTAGTCAGGAGGAAATAGGAATCAGGTGTGCTGATTCCCAATGCCTGATAGATAGCATGCAGAAATATTTTATCATTACGGTTTACAGTAAATGGTTAGTTTTAAAGTACCACACATTTTAAGGGTCACACAATAGAGGCCTGACACAAGGGTGTGAGGTTATTGCGAGCGGCAATACTCATCAAGATAAGCTAGCAGAGGAGCAGTTACCATGGAAACTGGAGTCAAATGGAACACAAACAAGTAGAGGTGCACAAAAAAATACATTAATATCCGAATCATGATTCTTATTCACCCCGATTCTAAATCGATTCAGAATTTTCAAAAATCGATTTAAGAGAACAAGAATGTGTATATATATATATATATATATATATATATATATATATATATATATATATATATATATATATATATATATATATATATATATATATATATATATATATATACATATATTTTTTTTTTTTTTATTTATTTTATTTTATTTTTTTTAAACATTTGAATTACCGTAGTATACATTTAAAAAAATATGTTTTAGGCCATCATTTTAATGCGACCAAAAGGAGATTTTCTAACCTGTAACCTGTTTTGAAAAAGTTTCATTATAATTATTACACCAAATAAGAGAATCAGATTGAATCGAGAATTGTGTTGAATCGAGAATCGAATCGTGACTGAAGGAATCGGAATTAGATCGTTAGGTGCCCAAAGATTCACACCCCTTTGGACAACTTTTTCAACCCCCTTTGGCGAAGTATATCAGCTTTTGGGGAGAAGGAGAGGACAGACATTTTGCGAGGAGCCACAGGCAGGAAGTCTCCCAATCTCTACTTGTGGCTATGAGAGAATTGTATGTATTTGCTTTATAGTCAATCACACTAAAAAATAAATCTAAGATGGTGAATCTGAAAATTGACAACGACTTTGTGAGCTTTATTGGCGATTAAACGAACAAGGAAAGGGAGAAAACGTTTTCCTCCCTTCACGTCATAAAAGCTTTTTGCATCAAACATTTTGAAACAAGGATGAGGTGCTAAAACAAGGTATACATCTATTTGTGGCAGTATAGGAGAAAGTTGTGTATACATTTCACTTTTGCATTTCATTACACATAGCTGTGGTGTGTTCAAAGACCCTTGATTAAAGTTGGAAAACAGAGCTGTCAATATATTTTAAAGACAACAGGAAACATAATCCCCAGGAGATGCACTGATAATAATATAATCATGTTTAATTATGATTTATGTTACCAAACAGATGATAATCCTACACTAATCAGCTAATCTTGATTTTACACTCTGAAGTAAGGGGAACCTTGACATATTTATAATCATGTTTAAGTGAATTACAACAGGTTGTATGATTATCTAAAATCATATTCTGGCCACTTTATATTAAATATGTTGGCACCTTTTTGTAAAAAAAAAATTAAATAAATAAAAATACTTTTTTTAAACAAATCTTGATTATTTAGGGGTGGTTATTTAGATATGCTCTAGATATGGTACTCCCATCTTTAACGAGTCAAAAACCTAGTAAAGCTGGTTTTAACAACATCCATGCAATAGTTTTTAGTGCGTTTAAACATATCAAGTTTGTGTGTGTATGGGGCAGTGACATTGGGTTTAGGGTGGGATGGGGGCCCTTTAGGAGTCTTGTGTTTGGGGGACCAGTATTTGGTGCTACGCCCCTGCTTGTAAGAGTATGTATCTTTATTTTAGTATATTCATAATGTATTGTTTTTTCAAGTATCAAACACAAAATGTCTCCTAATTGACAATATACAGAGTGAGAAAAATAGGAGGCTATTAAGCTACTGCAATGCTACTAGATTTCTAACAAATACACCCAATGGTGGCGCTGTTATTCAACCCCACATTTTGACCCCAAAAATCAGATTGACTTAAAATTCTCACCAAAAAGATGCTCAGCCCTGAAATTTCTACCAACCTATAGAGAACTGGCGAGCAAAAATCTGTCAAATTTAGGCAAGATTGGTTGAAAAAGATGGCCGTTGTCAAGCAAAAATACTTTGCAGGGGCTCGGGTGGGACTAACTAACTGCCCAACGGTGTCCTAATTTTTCAGTCGAAGAGTACATATAACATATGTGTTGGGAGCTTACATAATAACGAATTCAAATATTTAAGTAACAGCTTTTATTGAATTAACTCCATTGTTACAAAACATTTTTATCAGGAAGTAATTTGCAAACTACAACATTGCATCAAGGTAGATTTTTTTTTTTTCAAATTACACCTTCATTCAAAACATCTTAACCTCTGCATTAGTTTATAAAACATGACATTTTGGCACCTTGTGCAACACTCCTTTACAAAGCGCAGGCAGTGTCGTTAAGGTCCCTATTTCATTCACAAACAATGTTTCCCACGTTGAAGACATATGCAAGAAAAACCCACAAATACATTGGTTTTCTAAGGAAAAACAAATGTCGCACTGGCACTTATTTAGACTGTAGTGAATAACAACAACAACAAGGCTGAAAGTTAACTCTTCACAGGTTAAACATAGTAACCATAAACATTATTTGTGACAATATGAAATGAGGAATCATCCCACTGTCATAAAAGCCACAAATCATTTGCTCAGGAGCATTCTAGATAGTCAATTAAAAAAGTAGGCTAAGGTTGATTTTAATGTATTTCTCCCATTTTTGCATTGAATCTATCAACTGATACAATATATGTTTGTGCTGTGCTTTAAGGTCCCAAATCTCCAAACCACATTCTAACAGGTATCATTTGATATGCGGTTTATATGTGATCATCATCTAACAGACTCAGTGATAAGACTTAAATTTAAATTCAGTAACAAGGCATGTGTCACTTAAAACATAAAGTTAATACTGAACATATTTAAACAAAAAAAAAAAGCAAAACTATATATACATAATGCAACAAAAGCCCAAATAAACTTTGAGAAAAAACAAAAATATAAAAACTAAATCCAGTGGATGTTGCAACAAAAGACAAATAAATAGCCAGTGTACACATTACGGAGTCTTTTTCTGATATACTCCTTTTAAAGATGTCTATTCCTTCCTATACATACAGAACAAAACATAACATTAACAAAAGCATAAATATAAAAACATCTTCTTTATATTTTCAGGTCAAAAAAAGCACAGTAATAAATAAAAAGTTACTTTTAAAAAATCGGTTCTTTATATAAAAACTGCTAATGAAGGACCATTGTCAGTGAACCAAATTTTCCAACTTAAGTTGATGTTCATTGCATATGAGTCTACTTAAACTGTTCTGGGATCAGATTCATCTGCGAATGGATACTGGTGGGCGGACTTGAGATGCCTTCCGACCAGTCGGACATGGAATGTGGTGACGAGCTGGACCACTGGTCAGGCGAGCCAGGGGAAGGGGTTAAAAACGGGTGATCGGGCACCTGCAGCTGGTGGTTAGGTGTGTTGTCCATGGGTCCAGAGTAGCTGTGCTGGGAGGGAGGGGTGAGAAATTGGGTGCCGAGAATCTGCGTCTCCTGTGGCATCACGGTATGGATGGACATGGAGTGGCCTGAGGCGTTGTTTTGCTGCATGTCGGTGCCATTCAGCTCAATGCTGGGGAAGTTCTGCGTCATAGACTGCCTTGCAGCGTTGGAGCTGGAGTTCTGGTGCTGGAGTTGCCGTGAGTGAGCCTGCTGCATCATGTGTGCAGAAGAAGCCAAGTGGCTGGTCTGCATATTCTGGTATCCCATTATCTGTGAAAGGGTGGCGGTGCTGACCCCGTTAAGGCCTCCCATAATGTTGTGGGATACGGGTGAAGCTTGGGGGAAGCTCCCTTGCTGGGTTTGGTGCATCCTAGACACCCAGTCACACTGGCTTACCCTGCCGCCACCTATAGAGGTTGTACCCTGACTACTTGGGCTGGACACTGGTAGATGGGCGAGACGGTGTGGGTTGTGCTCAAAAGACATACGGCCCATGTCCTTACCCATGCTCATCTGACCTATGTGGGAATCTCCCTTTCCTTGTAGGTGATTGAGAGATATAGGGGGCGACTGCTGGAATGGTGACGTCATGGAAGGAGAGGCTGCATCAGACAGGTAGCCATGGGGAGACTCGAGGGAATCCACGGGGGAAAGCGCGGCTGACGTGTCGAGCAAATTTCCCTTCCCCTCGAGGGACTTCTTCTTCTTCACCCTGTTATCTTTGCCACCATCTTTTCCTCCTTTTCGAACCTTCCTGACAGACAGACTTGGTTTGAGGTTGCTAAGGTAGTCGGGCGAGCAGAGAGGTGGAGAGAGGCTGGAGGTGTTCAAGGAGGCCGCATGAAGGCCAGGGCTCCGAACAACATTGTACTCGTCCAGTAGGCGGACAATATCATGGTGCATGCGCTCCTGGGCAATATCTCTGGGCAGCTGGTCAAGATGGTCAGTGATCTCTCGGTTGGCGAAGTGCTCCAGTAGAACCTTGGCTGTCTCGTAGCTTCCTTCACGGGCTGCAAGAAATAGCGGCGTCTCTTCCTAAAAACAACAAGGCAACATTTAATATATCATGTGCATTACGATGAATTAACTATAGATACCTATCAGGCCGCATAACGCCACACACCTTGTTGTCTTGCATGTCTTTGTTCGCACCATTTTTCAGCAGCACCACGGCAGCCTGCACATTGTTTACAGCTGAAGCCCAGTGAAGCGCAGATTTTCCTGCAGCGTGGACAAAAATAGACGGTGAATTATTCTAATGTACTATACAGATTGTGTACATTATAGTTGGATAAAGCGTTAGCTACCTGAATCATCGGTGGCGTTAGCATCGGCGTGGCAGTTGATAAGCTCTTCCACCATTCCCTCGACTGCCAACCTGGCAGCCAAAATCAGTGGTGTTGTCCCGTCATGCATGCGCGCATCAAGATCAGTTGCACGGTTCCGAATTAAAATCTGCAAGAACACCCACCAGTTTAGCTTTGTGATCATACTATATAGACAGTTAGGACATAGATAACAAGGCCCAGTAAGCTGAGACACCTTATAAAACAAGGCATTTACCTGGAACACCCCCTGTGCATCTGCAGCCACAGCAGCATGAAGAGGAGTGCGTCCCATGTTGTCCTGAACATTAGCATCGGCACTGGACTCAAGGAGGCGTTTGGCCGCATCGGAGCGGGCATAGCGAGCGGCCAGGTGCAGGGCAGTCTCGCCTGTGCGGTCAGTCTGGTTGTGAAGGTTGGCTCCTTGGTAAATAAAGTCTGTGATGATCTCTGCGGAAGGATCTTCTTCCTCCTCACTGTTACCGGTTTCCAGTCCCCCACCACTGCAGGAGGCAATCATCAGAGGAGTGAAGCCATCTGGACAGACAAGGAATGAGATAACAATTAGACAATGATTTCCAGATCACTTGAAAACATGATTATCAACAGAACCAAACAAACCTGGTCCTCTGACGTTGACATCCATGCAGTCATTCTCTATCTCGCCTTGGGGAGGTGTCGGGGCTATAGACTGAATACGCAGATCGGCTGCATCCAAATGTTGCTGAGTCCATTTTCTCTGGTCAGTATGGTCACTCAGATCCAACATGGCCTGCTCCTCAAACTATGGGACAGCAATCATTACTATCTTAACTAAAATGGATAATTGTAGAAAACACATTTGGTAATCTTTCACTTACCCTAAAGCGCCTACAGTCTGGATCCTCATCCCCCCATTCATTTTGATTGTCATCCATGAGATTTATGTCAGATATTTTAATTGGTCTGTTAAAAAGAGATGAAAAGATTTGTATTACCGTATTTTCCGCACTATAAGGCGCACCTAAAAACCACAATTTTTCTCAAAAGCTGACAGTGCGCCTTATAACCCGGTGCGCTTTATTACGATTCATTTTCATAAAGTTTCGATCTCGCAACTTCGGTAAACAGCCGCCATCTTTTTTCCCGGTAGAACAGGAAGCGCTTCTTCTTCTACGCAAGCAACCGCCAAGGAAAGCACCCGCCCCCATAGAACAGGAAGCGCTTCTTCTTCTACTGTAAGCAACCACCCGCCCCCGGAAGAAGAAGAAAAAACGCGCGGATATCACCGTACGTTTCATTTCCTGTTTACATCTGTAAAGACCACAAAATGGCTCCTACAAAGCGACAAGGATCCGGTTCATAAAAAGACGCAATCTCTCCATCCGCACACGGATTACTACCGTATTTCACAGCAACTGATATTCCTGTGAACCGCACTGTGGAACGGGAGCACGTACGGTGAATATTCGCACCACAGGGAATGAGAAGTCATCCTTCACTGTGGTTCTAGCTTGCCATGCTAACTTCCACCCATGGTGATATTCAAAAGGAAGACCTTGCCAAAAGAGACCTTTCCAGCCGGCGTCATCATAAAAGCTAACTCGAAGGGATGGATGGATGAAGAAAAGATGAGCGAGTGGTTAAGGGAAGTTTACGCGAAGAGGCCGGGTGGCTTTTTTCACACAGCTCCGAAGGCGAACACACCTTCACTAAGACGGGCAGACAGCGCCGGACGACATACGCCAACATTTGCCAGTGGATCGTAAATGCCTGGGCAGATATTTCGGTCACAACTGTGGTCCGAGCTTTCCGGAAGGCAGGATTCACAGAACTGCTGCACAACAACAGCGACACTGAATCCGATGACTTCGACGAGACGGAGCCGGCCATTTTTGGATCCCACGCTTGCGCAACTTTTCAATTCGGACACCGAAGACGAAGAATTCGAAGGATTTACGAATGAAGAATAACTTCAGAAGGTGAGCGCTATGTTTATTTTGTGTGTTGTGACATTAACGTTCGAGCAACATTATGTTGCTATTGCTCTACACCATTTTGAATTTTACTATGTTTGTGATTGCACATTTGCGTACATTTTGGGACAGAGTTGTTAGAACGCTGGTTTTCAATATATTATTAAAGTTTGACTGAACTATCTGACTGTTTTTTTGACATTCCCTTTAGCGCAGCGTAGGCGCGGCTTATAATCCGGGGCGGCTTATTGGTGGACAAAGTTATGAAATATGTAATTCATTGAAGGTGCGGCTAATAATCCGGTGCGCCTTATAGTGCGGAAAATACGGTAATACAAAAGACAGTCCTCAGTTTTCTTTATATTCGAGTGGGCATTTCTACTACTTCTTACCTCAATCCAACAGAATCTTCCCCTACGGGCTCTCTGCGTTTCTTTTTACTTGGCTCAGACACCTTGAATCCCTCAGGGAACCAAAGCTGGCCATGTTCTCGCTTTCGCTTTCGTGATACTAAAACGCCAAGACATACAAAACCCAAAGCCGCTAAGCCCAGGAAGACGACATACATGGGATAGAGCTCTGAACCAGAAGGAGTCGGTCTCACACCTGGGAAAAACAGGCACAGTTTCAGTTTATTACTCAAGGATTTATAGTGTAGACCAGTGATTCTTAAACTGTGGTACTAGTGGCACGTGGGCACTATTTAGTAAAAAATAATTTTTAAATGTTTTTATTTATTTTTAAGAACCACTTAATTAAATATTTTAATGGCGTGTCTCGAGCCGTTAAAGGTTTATCAGCCTTCAATGGAAATCATTACAATTGGACGACTGTAGGCCGTATTCGATGCCAAAATAAACAATTAAGACACAAACAGAACAGTCGTTCTCCGTAATTTTTTCACTCAACATGCGATTTTCCACTTTCGTCTGTCCTTTCCCAGCCTCACAGCCAATCAACATGCAAAACACATGTAAACAAAGACTTTATGGTAGTACTTGGACAGCCAAGTGTTTTCTGAGGTGAAAAAAAGGTTTGAGAACCACTGGTGTAAACAATATATGCATAAAAGAGAAGGTTACGTACTAGTAACAGCTTCTATGTAGGGAACATTAAGATTTCCACTGGAGGCCAAAGCCCCGAGGAAGGCAGCAACATCTGTGGCGCTTTGAAAGCATTCACTGGACTGCTGGTAGCACTGACGGTTGTCAATCTCCAGGTAGACTACAGACCTACATGTGGTAAGAAAAGGGTTGTCAAGGTGCTTCTTGGAAATAATGCATAGGGAATGATATGATCCATATAGTGGTACATACCCTTTCACTTGCACAGAATCCAGCTCTCTACGTTTACGTGGACTGACCATCGCAGACACACTGTCTTTCATTTGACCCAAAACATTTGCCGGCATCGCAGCCCACTCTGGCCAACCATCTGCAGAGCGCTTCAGAACGTTGTGCTTAACCAGATCCTGTTCGTTGCCATAATAAGGGAAGATCATCGGCTCTCCTTTGGCATCGCGGCGGAACACCACATTTGTATGAAGAACACTGCTGAGGTCTCTGAGAAAAGCCGAAGAATGATTTTTAAGTTGCTCTGGGGGGATGTGAACCACTAGAACTAAGTGGCCGTCCGCTAGCTTTTCTGGCATGTTGTTGGCACAGTCCAGACCATCCCATTCACACTCTGCATTGTTGCATCCCTGGTCACAGTGGCCATCAGCATAGTGGTCTTTACAGTACTGGTCATAGAGTGGGCTGAAGGATAGAAAGCAGTCGGGTTAATATTTTGACATTTTGCAACACTATTAACAGATTCTAAAGTTGACACTTACTTGCATTGTCCTTCCTGTCCTTGACAGTCAAAGCCATCGTAGAGACACCCAGGACTGTTACACTGGCCGTCACACTTCCCATCGTTGAAGTAGCGCCAACACTGTAGAGCTGCTGAGCAGTTTTGCCAGGGATCATCAAAATTTAGGGAGCAGTCTCCTCCATCCCAGCCGCAAGCATGGTTGTTGCACAACGAGTCACAGATGTGGTTGCCAGCCCACTCATCGCACTGAGGATTCTCACAGCTCACCTCCACTTCTGGAGGTGGGGTAATGTCTCGGCCGAAGCCTCCGACAAAAGAGTAGTCCAGAATGTGGCACAGCAGGCCATTGAAATTGCTGGGACAGCTGCATTGGAAGTACGGCGCATCCGGGGTGATTTGGCAAGTGCCACCATTGTAGCATGGGTTGGAAATGCAAAGGCTGTCAGTCGGGGTCAAACACTCGGGTCCAGTGAAGGTTGTGGGACATAGGCAGCGTGGGCCCAGGTGGCCTGACACGCATGTTCCGCCGTTCCGACAATTTAAATTCCCGCAGAAGCGAGAATCATACTCACACGAGGAGCCAGTGAAGCCCTGATGAAACATAAAAAGACAGGGCTCACACATTATTTGAATAGTAGTGGGCAATAAAGGTGTTTCTAGAGCATTACACTCACCGGCGGGCACTTGCAGATAAAACCATGAGGAGTGTTACTGGCAACTGCACATGACCCTCCATTTCTACACGGTCTACCTTTGCAGCCATCAAACACTTTGTCGCAACGCTGGCCTGGTAATAAGTTACAAACTGTGTTATGACCTTTTTACACACACATCCACACTGCGCTCGTGTCACATGTGGCTGAAGGCACATTAGTACCGGTACCTGTATATCCAGTGCGACACTCGCAGCGATAACTGTTGGTGAGCTGGATGCAGTTGTATGATCCCCTAGGATCGCATGGGTCTGACAGGCACTCATTAACGTCGCCCTCGCAACGCTCGCCAACGTAGCCCGCCGGGCACACACACTGGTAGCCTCCAATACGGTCCACGCATTTACCCTTGTTAAAGCACTTGGGCTCGTTGGTCAACGGGTCGTGGAATGGGTTGCAGTCATCCAGGTTGATCTCACAGTGGACGCCTGAGGAGGATCGAGGTGTTGGGAAATTGTGTTAAATCTTTGTTTTACCAGTGTGAATTAGGCAAAAATGCAATTATATACCTTGTGTTCCTCTCGGACAAGAACACTTGTACGTGTTGATGAGATCAATGCAAGTTCCTCCATTCTGACAGGGCTGAGACTGACATTCATTGATTTCTTTTGAACAGTTTCCACCGTGGTACCCAGGGAGACACTAGAGATACAGACACAATTGTGAGTATTTATCCTGTAAAAAAAAAAAAGAAGTTGCACAGAGGGCCTGATCTAATAAGATCCAAATAACATGTGCTAAATAACGTGTGTGAATTATAAAAGTGTGTGTACTATTAGTGGGCCTGTTACAGGTGCTCGACCAAGACTGTGTGTAACGTGCAAAAGTGGTGCAGAATGCCCAATTCAAATTAGGTTTTTGCCATTGTTTTCACCATGGTGGTGTTTCCTCATGTTGTTGACATGCAGCACACAAATATAGTATAAACCGTGTCAGGGCTATTTTGAAGCGAAATGGAGATAATACAAACTATTTTTAGCACGCTGAAGGTGCGCTCCGGGGGGAACTGTGCTGTTTTGATGGTACGTCTGAAATGATCTCGTTTCAAGAGAATGCATATACCGGTAGCAAGATATTTTTTATATAGGAGATACATGATATAATATTATATTTACTATATGAAGAAACAAACACCATTAAAAAAAAAGCAGATACCAAAACGACTCAATGGAATTTCTTTTAAACAGCCCATTCCTAGTATTCCAGCATCTATAAAATTATAAAATATATATTGCTGAATAATATTCAAGACGTGCTAATTGTCGATGAAAAACAGCGTCCGAAAAACAGTTTTAGTCTTCATAAATCACAATGAGAGTGCTGTATGATCATAGTTGCATCTTGACACATGGAAATCACAACTGAAAACATAGCTATTCAAAAGTGCTTATTTGTCTTCACTAATGCTTTTAATTTTGTATCTTGAATCTTATTATTGCCTTACTTTTAGTGAATTCTTCATTGTGATTATTATTTTGCCTGTAAGGTGACCTTGGATGTTTTGAAAGGGACCCATAAAAAAATGTATTGTTGTTATTATAATTTTGTATATACATGAAGATAGACACGCTAAATGGATTGGGCTCTCTATTTTGCTCATTTAGGAGATGCAATCCTCTTCGCATTAGCTTAGTGGATCATCTTTGCTTGAGCATCATGTTTGCACATGTTTTAATACAGTACACGCATACATTTAGTAGATCAGGCCCTTAACGGGGAACTCCACTTTTTTTTTTAGAAATGTGCCTATCGTTCACAAACATTATAACAACGGATGTTATTTTTTAACACACTCGTAAATAAACATAAATAAAAGTCTACTTACAATGGAGCCAATTGGAGGTCCTCTATTCCGCCCATAAAACCCAAAAAATAACCATCCAAAAACCATCAACAATACTTCACTTACATTTCGTGACTTGAATATTAATCAAGTATTAGTGATATTGTTATTATAAGCGCTAACGCAGACAAACTATTTATAGCTGCGATCACAAGCTTTTGTGCCTATATTAACATCATCGACTGGTGAGCTGCGTTTTCGCCTCGGTGCTCATTAAAGTTTATTCTAGATCATAAATCATGCCTCTAACCTTGAGAGTAGAAGGATGAGGACGTATTTCAACAAGTTGGTACAATTTAACAGCCCGGAAATGACGAGAAAGACACCTTTTCTTCGCAAGGAATATGAGTCATTCTTCGTCTAAATGGGATTATATGAACATCCTAGCAGTCAGCATCCTAAAGAACAGCAGACCTTATACAGTAAGTGATGTTGTATTATGTTTGTTGGCTCTCATGCAGTCTGCAGTGAATAATAATCAGTGATATTGTTGAAATAAAAGCGGACCTTGTGATGTGTTTTTTAAAAGAATGCGCCACATATGCTTACAATAAGCAAAATACATAAATATTAAATGTTACTATGAATGTGCCAGTTACAACATTACATGAATACACACCAGTGACGTGCAGTCACTAGAGGCAGGTGAGGCGGGGCCTCACCTGCCATCATGGAAAGAAAAAAAATGTAAAAAGAAAAAAAATTAATTAAATTGTTATATGTATCCAGTGATTATACTATAAAGTTATTTTCCATTTAACTTCACCAGTTTTAGATTATTTTTATTCAAAATCGCTGAATTTTCACATTTGCCGTTCAAATACTGAGAAGAGACGGTGCGGTGAACAGCAGCCAGTTGAGGCACGTCACTCAGTGCCTCAACATGGATTCCGGACTCGGCTAACTGCTGGCCTGCTGTGCAGTGAGACCGTATTGCTATATGAATTATATTATACATTTCCATAGTTTAGTTAGCTGAGGTATATAATGTACAGTGTATTTTGTCAACAACAGTATGTGTGACGTATTTCTTGTGCTGAGCGATCATAAAACGGCTGCAAAAGACGCACTGGCTGAGGCTCCAGTAATCCCGCCTCCTGCATTGTTATATCAACTAAAGCCCACACTTAAACTTTCCACGTGCAAGATTGAATCTATTTAAAAAAGTTATTTCATAAGAAGCCAAAAAGTGCAAAAACAATAATGTTCGTGTTGGAGGAGTTGTGAATGACTGCAGGGCCACAACATTAGGTACACCTGCAGACTGCAGGTGTATCTAATTCACAACTCCTCCAACACGAACATTATTGTTTTTGCACTTTTTGGCTTCTTATTAAATAACTTTTGTAACCTATTTCCATGGGCTTTTCTCTTTGTGATGTTAAGTTCCTGTTATGCGCTGTTATACAGTATATGCCTTGAGCTCTTATTTTGAAGGCGCTAAGAGCGGAAGTGTTGACACGGAGTGGAGCGTAGATTTTTGAAAGAAGGTAAATAAAGTGGTCCTCGTGTAAACTGGAGCCTCCGTGTTTGTTATTTTGTAGTTTCATACAGTATAGGCGACATTTATAAACCCTCGGTTACACTTTTTTAAATAGATTCAATCTTGCACGTGGAAAGTTTAAGTGAGGGCTTTAGTTGTGGACTTCATTTATACGTAAAGGTAAGACCATAATAACGTTTTTTTTATTAAATGTGCTTTTTTGTGTGCTACAGTTTGTATGTGTAAAGTTAAAGTTAAGTTAAAGTACCAATGATTGTCACACACATACTAGGTGTGGTGAAATTTGTCCTCTGCATTTGACCCATCCCCTTGATCACCCCCTGGGAGGTGAGGGGAGCAGTGGGCAGCAGAGGCGCCGCGCCCGGGAATAATTTTTGGTGATTTAACCCCCAATTCCAACCCTTGATGCTGAGTGCCAAGCAGGGAAGAATGCTGGTATGAGCTTTTAAACATAACCCGTTAACTGCTGCCAATCAAATGGTGAATAAGATACTCTTTAGGGTTCATATGTTCTTAAATCTGACTGTGATGAAGTCAGTGCCTCACCAGCCATGAACCTCACCGCACGTCACTGATACACACAGCATGTATATAAAACCTTAATGGAGGTGTTTGGATTTTTTTAAGGGCTTTATAGACAGAACAGAGTGGCTCCCATAGGCTTCATTTTATGTGGACTTTTGATCTCATTTATATACTATGTAGAATGCATGAGAAAAAGAAAAACATATGTGCTCTTGTTTCACATAAGGATTGTGAATGATAGGCAACATTCCAAAAAAGTGCATTTCCCCTTTAATGTTTTGTCTTTAGATAAATTGTGTACCTCACAACTGTAGCCTCCTAGATAATCAGTGCAGGTGGCACCATTCTGGCAAGGATTAGGGGAGCACTCATCCACTTGCTCCTGACAGTAACTACCAGTGTAGCCTGCCTGGCAACGACAGTAATGTGTGCTTCCAGCATCAAGACACTGGCCTGAGTTCCTGCACAGGTGAGTCACTTCTACACCTAAGAAGACCAAGATGATGATTAACAAATGTACAATCATACAAACTATTTGTGTATCATTTGGATTAGTACCTTGCTGTTTGGCTGCTACCTCACAGGACACGCTTGGGATGTCACAGTAGAGGCCAGTCCATCCTGTCTGACACTGGCAGGTATAGGAGGCTCCCTTTTGCCAGCATGTGCCCCCATTTTTGCAGGGGGATGAATCACACCACCGGACAAGATTCTAACAAACAACAAAGTAGGGAATGGTAAATGAAAAACACAAAAAATGACGGTGGCACAGAGAAACGCATGCTATACCTGACAGTTGATTCCTGTGTAACCTGGAGGGCAGGTGCACTTGTACGTTCCGAAACTGTCCAGACACGTGCCTCCATTGAGACACGGCCTGGAGTCGCACTCGTTGATGTCATATTGACAGTAGCTGCCAGTGAATCCAGGCAGACACAAGCAAGTGAAGGTGTTGATGCCATCAGCACATGTGCCACCGTTGAAGCACGAGCTGAAAAGACAACAAAGTCAATATCATCTACAAATTCTGAGGTCCCTGACAATGTTGTCAGCGTAGTGAGCTACCTGTCTGTGCAGTCGTTAGTGTTGATCTCGCAGTTGATGCCGCTGAACCCTGGCGGGCAGGTGCACGTGTAGCTGTTGACGCAATCGGTGCAGTTGGCGCCATTCCTGCAGGGGTTACTCTCGCATTCGTTGATATCCTGCTCACACCTGCCGCCGCGAAACCCCGGCAGGCAAGTACACGTAAAACTGTTGATGCCATCGCGGCACAGACCGCCGTTACTGCACGGATCTGAAAAACGTAACATAGGATGTTTGAGATGGGTTTCTCGGGAGACACAATGTCCATTTGATGACCCCTTACTTGGTTTGCAGTCATCTATGTCAGTCTCACACTTCTGACCCGTGTAGCCTGACAAGCACTTGCACTGGTAGCCGCCCATGGTGTTGTGGCAAAGGGCACCATTGCCGCATGGGCTTTTCACACATTCATTGATGTCAATCTCACAGGTTTGACCTTAATATAAATACAATCTTGTTATTTGCATTATACCAAAGAAGCCACAAACACATGTCCAGTAAAGGACAGAAATAGGCACCTTGCCATCCCCCAGGACAACTGCAAGAAAAGCTCTGGTAGTCCTCAGACTCTTTACATAGTCCACCATTTTTGCAGGGTCTTGTGTTGCACGGGGCCAGCAAAATCTCGCAGTTTTCACCTGAGAACAAAAACAACAACATTGAAGCGAGTAAGTAGCAGTGTCAACAAGAGCACTAAACCAGTTTTCCATCCCTCTTCCTTATCCATTTCCATGACGACTTAGCCAACTAGGAAGGCCTTTCCTGTTTCCTGTTATTGTGCTATCACAGACAGGAAACAGGACGTGGCGGAAAAGGGAATGGGGGGCTCGGTGCAAGCGCGAGCTCTCCAGGTTATATTAGCAACTGTGGCACATTATTCCTCCGCCCCAAAAAAACACACACTCAGTTATCCATCCAAAACAGACAGGCATATCTTTCCACAACATGCATCCCTGCTAGTGGCGACTAGATGATGTTTTGTTAAACTACACAGGATAGGCCTTCTGTGTGGAAAAAAAGTAGATAGTCCCTATGTAAATAAGTAGCTACAAAGTGTTGTACCGGTGTAAGGGAGCTGGCAGTTGCACTTGTATCCTGCCACATCATCAATGCAGGTCCCCTGGTTGAGGCAGGGGTTGGAAGCACACTCGTTGATATTAGTTTGGCAGTTAGGCCCTGTCATGATGGTATTAGAGTTGGTTAGGTAGGGTAATGCAGAGACAACAACGTAGGTGTGAGAAGTCTCCATTACTGACCTGTAAAGCCTGCTCTGCATGTACAGTGGTACCCGCTGGTCATGTCTTTACAGGTTCCTCCATTCATACATGGGTTGGACTCGCACTCGTTGTTGTTGATGTCACAATTTGGGCCACTCCATCCAGAGTCGCAGGTGCATTTATAGCTTCAATGAAAACAAAATGTCAGTGATTTCTTGTGATGTGTGCAGCACGCAACCCTGAGACACACAGTCGTCCCTCATTCGTCGCTGTTAATTAAAGAGGAACATTATCACCAGACCTATGTAAGCGTCAATATATACCTTGATGTTGCAGAAAAAAGACCATATATTTTTTTAACCGATTTCTGAACTCTAAATGGGTGAATTTTGGAGAATTAAACGCCTTTCTATTATTCGCTCTCGGAGCGATGACGTCACGTTGTGACGTCACATCGGGAAGCAATCCGCCATTTTCTCAAACACATTACAAATACTGAGTCAAATCAGCTCTGTTATTTTCCGTTTTTTTCGACTGTTTTCCGTACGTTGGAGACATCATGCCTCGTCGGTGTGTTGTCGGAGGGTGTAACAACACGAACAGGGACGGATTCAAGTTGCACCAGTGGCCCAAAGATGCAAAAGGGGCAAGAAATTGGACGTTTGTTCCGCACACTTTACCGACGAAAGCTATGCTACGACAGAGATGGCAAGAATGTGTGGATATCCTGCGACACTCAAAGCAGATGCATTTCCAACTGGACTGGACAGATCAGCTTTCAGGAAAAGAGAGCGGATGAGGGTATGTCTACAGAATATATTAATTGATGAAAACTGGGCTGTCTGCACTCTCAAAGTGCATGTTGTTGCCAAATGTATTTCATATGCTGTAAACCTAGTTCATAGTTGTTAGTTTCCTTTAATGCCAAACAAACACATACCAATCGTTGGTTAGAAGGCGATCGCCGAATTCGTCCTCGCTTTCTCCCGTGTCGCTGGCTGTCGTGTCGTTTTCGTCGGTTTCGCTTGCATTCGGTTCAAACCGATATGGCTCAATAGCTTCAGTTTCTTCTTCAAATTCGTTTTCGCTACCTGCCTCCACACTACAACCATCCGTTTCAATACATGCGTAATCTGTTGAATCGCTTAAGCCAATGAAATCCGAGTCTGAATCCGAGCTAATGTCGCTATACCTTGCTGTTCTATGCGCCATGTTTGTTTGTATTGGCATCACTGTGTGACGTCACAGGAAAATGGACGGGTGTATATAACGATGGTTAAAATCAGGCACTTTGAAGCTTTTTTTAGGGATATTGCGTGATGGGTAACATTTTGAAAAAAACTTCGAAAAATAAAACAAGCCACTGGGAACTGATTTTTAATGGTTTTAACCCTTCTGAAATTGTGATAATGTTCCCCTTTAATTGGTTCTGGACATGACCGCAATCAATGAATTTCAATGAAGTAGGAATCATTCATTATACATCAAATATTTTCATAGCTAGAGCATAACAAATCTGTTTAGGACCTTCAAGGTACACTTTGCAACATTATGAGAGCCCTCTAGACATGAAATAACAATCTTTAGTCATCTTTTTGCTTTTCTAATCCAATAGAGCAGTGGTTCTTAACCTTGTTGGAGGTACCGAACCCCACCAGTTTCATATGCGCATTCACCGAACCCTTCTTTAGTGAAATGTATATATATATATATATTTTCAAATTCAAGACAAAGTTATATGTATTTTTACCGGTGCACAACATGATGCATGCATGAACATCACCTTGTTCAAAGAACAAAACCAACACAGTGCATGAACTCACAACAAATTACACACCTGCAAATCAGTGTGACTTCTGCTGTTGCCGTATCGATAATAAGCCGATAGGGAGAAGTTTTTATTTACACGATGAGTCGGGTGTGTCTCGACCTCCGCGGTGGAGGGTCCGCCGAACCCCTGAGGCCGACTCACCGAATCCCTAGGGTTCGATCGAACCCAGGTTCAGAACCACTGCAATAGAGTAATGCTGCCTGAGGCTGAGCCAATCAGTGGCCATAAAAGTAAGCAGCATGCTCTGATTGGTTTGGTCTCTTCTAGTGTTTACTTATGTTTAATTTATTTAGCCATTTTAATTCTTGAAAATGCTCAATTAAAGACCAGAAAACATGTGGTGAAACTGCAATATTGGAAGCTTGGTGTGGCGAGGGGCAATTGCACAGTAGATCTGCTGCTTCTCACGTATTTTGCTCATTTTAAGCATACGGCAGCGCGTTCATTTAATAGACGTTCACTTTTTCCTTCAACTACAACACTGACTACAACTCATGCAGACTTCATGAGAGGCAATAAACATAATCATACATCACGTACTGTACAATGTCTGATCTCACTGGGGTGCCAACTGTTAGGATGTTGATATATTCCCGTTGAGATGAAGAATGACTCATAATCCTCGCGAAGAGTTAAAAAATAGTTTTGGTGCAAACCGACGTGTTTCTCACCATCTCCGGGTCTAAATTGGCTGTCAAATTTGACGAACTTCTTAGTTTATGTCCACATCATTTTACTATCCAGGTGAGAGATATGATTTATGACCTAGATTAATTTTTATGAGCTCAGAGGCGAGAAAGCAGCTCACCAGCATAAGGAAGTTGCCTCTCTCTGATCAATGTGCCACTAGATGTAGGTCATTAATGTTAGCGGTTATAATAACGATATCGCTAATACGTTTTGGACGGCATTTGGGTTTTATGGTCAGAATGAACGCCACAGACGCAATAACGTCATGGCTCACTTTGGTTTGGTCTCCTCTAGTGTTTACTTATGTTTACTTTATTCAGCCATTTTAATTATTATTGAAAATGCTCAATTAAAGACCAGAAAACATGTGGTGAAGCTGCAATATTGGAAGCTTGGTGTGGCGAGGGGCAATTGCACAGTAGATCTGCTGCTTCTCACGTATTTTGCTCATTTTAAGCATACGGCGGCGCATTAATTTCATAGACGTTCACTTTTTCCTTCAACTACAACACTGACTACAACTCATGCAGACTTCATGAGAGGCAATAAACTTAATCAAATATCACTTACTGTACAATGTCTGATCTCACTGGGGTGCCAACTGTTAGGATGTTGATATATTCCCGTTGAGATGAAGAAAGACTCATAATCCTCGCGAAGAGTTCAAAAATAGTTTTGGTGCAAACCGACGTGTTTCTCACCATCTCCGGGTCTAAATTGGCTGTCAAATTTGACCAACTTCTTAGTTTATGTCCACATCATTTTACTATCCAGGTGAGAGATATGATTTATGACCTAGATTAATTTTTATGAGCTCAGATGCGAGAAAGCAGCTCACCAGCATAAGGAAGTTGCCTCTCTCTGATCAATGTGCCACTAAATGTAGGTCATTAATGTTAGCGGTTATAATAACGATATCGCTAATACGTTTTGGACGGCATTTGGGTTTTATGGTCAGAATGAACGCCACAGACGCAATAACGTCATGGCTCACTTTGGTTTGGTCTCCTCTAGTGTTTACTTATGTTTACTTTATTCAGCCATTTTAATTATTATTGAAAATGCTCAATTAAAGACCAGAAAACATGTGGTGAAGCTGCAATATTGGAAGCTTGGTGTGGCGAGGGGCAATTGCACAGTAGATCTGCTGCTTCTCACGTATTTTGCTCATTTTAAGCATACGGCGGTGCATTAATTTCATAGACGTTCACTTTTTCCTTCAACTACAACACTGACTACAACTCATGCAGACTTCATGAGAGGCAATAAACTTAATCAAATATCACTTACTGTACAATGTCTGATCTCACTGGGGTGCCAACTGTTAGGATGTTGATATATTCCCGTTGAGATGAAGAAAGACTCATAATCCTCGCGAAGAGTTCAAAAATAGTTTTGGTGCAAACCGCCGTCTTTCTCACCATCTCCGGGTCTAAATTGGCTGTCAAATTTGACGAACTTCTTAGTTTATGTCCACATCATTTTACTATCCAGGTGAGAGATATGATTTATGAGCTAGATTAATTTTTATGAGCTCAGATGCGAGAAAGCAGCTCACCAGCATAAGGAAGTTGCCTCTCTCTGATCAATGCGCCACTAAATGTAGGTAATTAATGTTAGCGGTTATAATAACGATATCGCTAATACGTTTTGGACGGCATTTGGGATTTATGGTCAGAATGAACGCCACAGACGCAATAACGTCATGGCTCACTTTGGTTTGGTCTCCTCTAGTGTTTACTTATGTTTACTTTATTTAGCTATTTTAATTATTGAAAATGCTCAATTAAAGACCAGAAAACATGTGGTGAAGCTGCAATATTGGAAGCTTGGTGTGGCGAGGGGCAATTGCACAGTAGATCTGCTGCTTCTCACGTATTTTGCTCATTTTAAGCATACGGCGGCGCATTAATTTCATAGACGTTCACTTTTTCCTTCAACTACAACACTGACTACAACTCATGCAGACTTCATGAGAGGCAATAAACATAATCAAACATCACTTACTGTACAATGTCTGATCTCACTGGGGTGCCAACTGTTAGGATGTTGATATATTCCCGTTTAGATGAAGAATGACTCATAATCCTCGCGAAGAGTTAAAAAATAGTTTTGGTGCAAACCAACGTCTTTCTCACCATCTCCGGGTCTAAATTGGCTGTCAAATTTGACCAACTTCTTAGTTTATGTCCACATCATTTTATTATCCAGGTGAGAGATATGATTTATGACCTAGGTTAATTTTTATGAGCTCAGAGGCGAGAAAGCAACTCACCGGCATAAGGAAGTTGCCTCTCTCTGATCAATGCGCCACTAAATGTAGGTCATTAATGTTAGCGGTTATAATAACGATATCGCTAATACGTTTTGGACGGCATTTGGGTTTTATGGTCAGAATGAACGCCACAGACGCAATAACGTCATGGCTCACTTTGGTTTGGTCTCCTCTAGTGTTTACTTATGTTTACTTTATTTAGCCATTTTAATTATTATTGAAAATGCTCAATTAAAGACCAGAAAACATGTGGTGAAGCTGCAATATTGGAAGCTTGGTGTGGCAAGGGGAAATTGCACAGTAGATCTGCTGCTTCTCACCCATTGATGAGGTCCTGGCATCGGCCGTGAATGCAGGGGTTGCTGCTGCATTCGTCCACCTGGGACATGCAGGTGGCATCATTGTAGCCCTCTGGACAGAGGCAGGTGAAGCTGTTGATGCCGTCCACACAAGTGCCGCCATTGTGACACGGATTGATGGCGCAATCGTCGATGTTGATGTTGCACATTGTTCCTAGAATGATTTCAGGACAACATTTTAGAGCGAATGCCTGAACATACATTTCTGCACACTGACAGAGCACAGCTGGACACTTTTCTCTGTGCTTTGGGTTTTCTCTTTGAACACCCTCCCCCTAGCCCCAGCCCTTGCCTACCCCATTGAGGTGAACCGTGTGGCTTTTGGACAATAGAGAGCCAACACTAAAGACTCCCTGAGCATTCAATTGAAAAAAACAAAAAAAACAGGAGCAGCTCCAATGTGTGCCGAGCCTGGTGGCCCCCGGGGGCCCTTTTTTTTTTGCCTTAGAAAAGCAGAAGTAGAGTTTTTAGTCTGGTGGGGGGCTGCTGCCAGGAAGGCCCTACTCTCCCTATTCACAATCATATTACAACACCCCCCACACACTCCATCCAGGGACACCTAACCTCACAGGGGTTGTTTACAGGGGACAGAAGGCCAGACCCATTTCACACACGGCCGAGTAACAATTAGACCCCCCTCCTCCCTTGCTCTTCATCAATCAGGAGGAGGAGGGGCCCAACCGCCTCACCATCAGTTACAATAGTCCTCTGTCCCCCTTGCGTCTCAGGCCCGCCGTGCCCTCCACACTCCCCATGTCGGCACAAAAAGACGAAGGGGAGGAAGAGGAGGAGGGATGCACAGCAGCCTGCACACACACTTTTTCCTTGCTGCCCTCTTTTTCCACAATCAAACAGCCACTACCGGTCAGAACCGGTTCTTTTCAAGCCAAGAAGAGGAGAATGACAAGTGTAGCCTACTTAGTAGGAAAAGTGTATCACAATGGCACAAAAAAAAATTATGTGATTCAAATCAAGCCCTTTTTCTATTTGAAGTCTCAACTTTCAATTCAACTAATAAGTCTCAGTCTGTTCAAATGTTATATTAGGTTGGGGACAGCGCTCTTTTCAGGACCGCCCCCACACAAACCCCATATCACACAGGCAATATGACACCATTGTTTTGTCAGAGTGGGCCCGCTAGCCACCTGTCTCATTCACCCCTCCTTATGCTCAGGGGACCACCCCCCTTGCACCTGTAAACTCCACCCAGCACTCACCTGTATAGCCCGGCTCACACGCACACTCGTAGCCGTTGATCTTGTCAATACACCTCCCGTAGTCGCAGGGGTGGCTCTTGCAGTCGTCCAGATTGATCTCACAGTTGAAACCTGCTCCGTAGGGAACACATTAAGCATCTCATCTACAAATTCAGATGGAGAGAGGGGATGAAGTCTCACCTGCGGTGCCTTTGGGGCAATAACAGATGTACGTGTTCTCTCTATCCTGGCAAGTGCCGCCATTTTTGCAGGGCTGGCTTAAACACTCGTTGATGTTGGTCTCGCACAAGCGTCCCGTATAGCCAGGGCGGCAGTAGCAAGTGAACGAAGCCAGCCCGTCCTTACATGTGCCATAGTGACACGGGTCAGAGTAGCACTCATTGATGTCAGTCTCACAGTGCTGCCCTGTGTAACCTGCACAACCACAGACAATAATAATATTAGACCAAATGGGAAAAAAAAGGATTCATCAAAAAGCAGATGTTTTACCTTCAGCACATTCGCAGGTGTATTTGTTGGGACCATCTGTACACTTTGCTCCATTTTTACATGGGGTGCTCGCACACTCATCAATATCCACCTGGCACAAATTCCCTGAAAATCCTGCAAGTGAATCAAACTTTAGTTTTATCTTCAGCGTATCGTAGTTGTGTGCAAAGATTCAAAGAAAATATTTTCTCCAAGGAGATCCTGCGGCCATTGAAGGTACCAACGGACAACAATCCTTTCCAAAGCCCCTCCCCTTCCTCGGGCCTTACTGTGCACAGAAAGTTTCTTTCAAACAACACAATGGGCTGAGGGTGGCGAGCCATAAACCAATCCCTGCCCCCGGTTTTGGCGCTAAGCTGTAGCACAAACCTCCATGCCCGCCAAATATGCTAATGCAGTCCTTCAGTGTGGTAGTAAAACATTTACCTTTATTTTGTGAGCCGTGTAATCTGACAGAAAGGTTACTGGTCTCATCTAGAGACGGATATATTTCACATTTGAAACAATACAATAAAAATTCTTGGTACTACAATACAACAATACCAGTTTCCGCTACTTTTAATATGTGTTCAAATGTTTAATAAATAAATGTTAATTGTTTCTTACACTTCTGTGTCTCATTTGCAAATATTGTACGGTACTATATAGAATACTTTGCATGCAGTTGCAATTCCAAGATGTTAGATGGCACAAGTGTATACCAAACAGGAAGTAGTGTTTTCCACTAGAATCAATGTGCCAGACTTTTCTTTTGTTGAGTCCTACAAAAGGTTTAGTGTGCTAATTCCACACAAGTTGTAGTTTTCATAACCAAATTTGGAGGGGTTAAAATTGCCATGTAAAATTGCTAATGCTAATTGGTTGCATATCTATGGAAAATTAGCATCAAAGTAACACATTTCAAAAAGTAGAGCCTTGCTGTACTTTTTAGTGCCTTCAGAGGCAGTCGAGCCAAGTCTGTTCTGATCGCTTGACGGCTAGTTTCCCGGCAAAGTGTTTGAGCCGAGTGTACAACCGGAGGTGACGTCATGTGCAACACAGGTATCGAAATGTGGCACCATTCGATTTTACATGAATCGGTACCTGATAGTACTTATAAAAATACCCAACTCGTTAACCATCCCTTGTTTGAACTACTGTACGCATCTATTGTCTGGAAGCTGTAACAAACATGTCTGGTATTCTCACCCTGAGGACAGTCACAGTGGAAGGAGTTGATCTTGTCGATGCATTTGCCATTGTTGAGACAAGGTTGACTGGCACACTCATCCGTGTTCATATGACAGAATACACCTTCATAGCCTGAAGAGACGGCATAAAAACTTTTAGTCAAATGGTGACTCCCTTCTCTTGACATAGTTCTTTTCATATGCATGAACACCCTTACCTGGCATGCAGATGCAGTGGAATCCTCCAATCTGGTCCAAGCAGGTGGCGTCGTTCTGGCACGGATTAGACATGCATTCGTTGACGTCCATCTCGCAACGAGGGCCCTCATATCCCTGAAGACACTTACACTGGAAGGAGCCTTTGGTGTTAAGGCAGCGGCCTCCGTGTTCACAGGGGTTGGCGCCTAAAAGTACAAACTATGTCAAGTATTTGTGGAAACGTATACGCCCCATTGTTACGGTTATGATTGTATTTTTTCGAACAGGCATACAGTTACAATATAGTACATCACATATTTACTTGTTAACATACATTGTTTCCGAATAACATTATTTTAGTTTTACTACGATTCAAAGATAGTCTGTTTTTGTCAAACCATCTCTTTAATTCATTCATTTATTCAGTTATTATTATTTGTATAAGCTTATGTGTGTTCTTTCCTGAACAGATTGCAGTTGTGTTATCTGCAAACAGTACTAACTTTAAAAGGGAACTGCACTCTTTTTGGAATTGTGCCTATAATTTACAAACCTTATGTAAAACAAGCACACATGTTTTTTATATATTCTAACTAGTAAATAAATGCCATCAAAAGTCTGAGTTGCTCTGTACGTCCTATAAAGCGCTTAGAAAACATCCAAACACCTTCATCAACGTTTTATATACATGCTGTAAGTATATACGTAATGTAGTAAAAGGCACGTACGTATTTTGCTCATTTTAAGCATACGGCGGCGCATTAATTTCACTTTTTTCTTCAACTACAACACTGACTACAACTCATGCAGACTTCATGAGAGGCAACAAACATAATCAAACATCACTTACTGTACAATGTCTGATCTTACTGGAGTGCCAACTGTTTGGATGTTGATATATTCCCGTTTAGATGAAGAATGACTCATAATCCTCGCGAAGAGTTCAAAAATAGTTTTGGTGCAAACCAACGTCTTTCTCACCATGTCCGGGTCTAAATTGGCTCTCAAAGTTTACCAGTCTCTCAGTTTATGTCCACATCATTTTACTATCCAGGTGAGACATGTGATTTATGACTTAGATACATTTTCATGAGCTCAGAGGCGAGAAAGCAGCTCACAAGTTGATGTCAATATAGCAGCATATGGAAGTTGCCTCCCTCTGATCAGTGCGCCACTAAATGTAGATCATTAAAAGGGAACATTATCACCAGACCTATGTAAGCGTCAATATATACCTTGATGTTGCAGAAAAAAGACCATATATTTTTTTAACCGATTTCCGAACTCTAAATGGGTGAATTTTGGCGAATTAAACGCCTTTCTAATATTCGCTCTCGGAGCGATGACGTCACAACGTGGCGTCACATCGGGAAGCAATCCGCCATTTTCTCAAACACCGAGTCAAATCAGCTCTGTTATTTTCCGTTTTTTTGACTGTTTTCCGTACCTTGGAGACATCATGCCTCGTCGGTGTGTTGTCGGAGGGTGTAACAACACGAACAGGGACGTAGTCAAGTTGCACCAGTGGCCCAAAGATGCGAAAGTGGCAAGAAATTGGACGTTTGTTCCGCACACTTTACCGACGAAAGCTATGCTACGACAGAGATGGCAAGAATGTGTGGATATCCTGTGACACTCAAAGCAGATGCATTTCCAACGATAAAGTCAAAGAAATCTGCCGCCAGACCCCCATTGAATCTGCCGGAGTGTGTGAGCAATTCAGGGACAAAGGACCTCGCTAGCACGGCAAGCAATGGCGGCAGTTTGTTCCCGCAGACGAGCGAGCTAAACCCCCTATCGACCCTAGCTTCCCTGGCCTGCTGACATCAACTCCAAAACTGGACAGATCATCTTTCAGGAAAAGAGCGCGGATGAGGGTATGTCTACAGAATATATTAATTGATGAAAATTGGGCTGTCTGCACTCTCAAAGTGCATGTTGTTGCCAAATGTATTTCATATGCTGTAAACCTAGTTCATAGTTGTTAGTTTCCTTTAATGCCAAACAAACACATACCAATCGTTGGTTAGAAGGCGACCGCCGAATTCGTCCTCGCTTTCTCCCGTGTCGCTGGCCGTCGTATCGTTTTCGTCGGTTTCGCTTGCATACGGTTCAAACCGATATGGCTCAATAGCTTCAGTTTCTTCTTCAATTTCGTTTTCGCTACCTGTCTCCACACTACAACCATCCGTTTCAATACATTCGTAATCTGTTGAATCGCTTAAACCGCTGAAATCCGAGTCTGAATCCGAGCTAATGTCGCTATAGCTTGCTGTTCTTTCCGCCATGTTTGTTTGTGTTGGCTTCACTATGTGACGTCACAGCAAAATGGACGGGTGTTTATAACGATGGTTAAAATCAGGCACTTTGAAGCTTTTTTAGGGATATTGCGTGATGGGTAAAATTTTGAAAAAAACTTTGAAAAATATAATAAGCCACTGGGAACTGATTTTTAATGGTTTTAACCATTCTGAAATTTTGATAATGTTCCCCTTTAATGTTGGAAGTTATAATAACAATATCGCTAATTTGGGTAGGCATTTGGGTTTTGTGGTCAGAATGAACGCCACAGAACACAATAAAGTCATGGCTTACTTTGGCTCCATTGTAAGGAGACTTTTATTTACATTTATTTGCACGTTAGAATGCAAAAAAAAGACATATGTGTTGTGGTCTTACATAAGGATTGTGAATAATAGGCAAAAATACAAAAAAGTGCACTTTCCATTTAAGTCTTTGTACCTTAACAATTGTTGTTTATATAGAGATTTTGGTGCCAGTATTGATCCCTGGGGTACGCCGCAACATATATTTAGAGATGAAGTCATGTGTTCGCCTAGCTTTATGTATTGCTTCCTTTTGGTTAAGGAGCTTCTTCCCCAGTTCAAGACAAACCCTTTGATGCCATAGCGTTCTAATAGTACCGTATTTTCCGCACTATAAGGCGCACCTAAAAACCACAAATTTTCTCAAAAGCTAACAGTGCGCCTTATAACCCGGTGCGCTTTATTACGATTCATTTTCATAAAGTTTCGATCTCGCAACTTCGGTAAACAGCCGCCATCTTTTTTCCCGGTAGAACAGGAAGCGCTTCTTCTTCTACGCAAGCAACCGCCAAGGTAAGCACCCGCCCCCATAGAACAGGAAGCGCTACCGCCCGCCCCCGGAAGAAAAAGAAGCGCGCGGATATTTCGTTTCATTTCCTTTGTGTGTCTACATCTGTAAAGACCAGACTACAAAATGGCTCCTACTAAACGACACGCTTATAACGCAGAATTTAAACTTAAGGCAATAAGTCATGCCGAAGAACACGGAAATAGAGCAGCAGCAAGAGAATATAACATAAATGAATCAATGGTGCGTAGGTGGAGGAAGCAAGAAGATGACCTGCGCCAGGTAAAGAAGACAAAACAGAGCTTCCGAGGGAACAAAGCACGATGGCAACAGTTGGAGGACGAACTCGAACAGTGGGTTGTTGAGCAGAGAGCAGCAAGCAGAAGTGTCAGCACCATCACTATTCGAATGAAGGCAACAACGCTAGCAAGCGAACTTCACCTGGATGATTTTAAAGGTGGTGCTTCTTGGTGTTTCCGGTTTATGAAAAGACGCAATCTCTCCATCCGCACACGGACCACTATTTCACAGCAACTGCCTAACGACTTTAAAGAAAAGCTGGCTACTTTCCGTGCATATTGTAAAAAGAAGATAGCGGAAAAAAAGATCCGGCCAGAGAACATTATCAACATGGACGAGGTTCCACTGACTTTTGATATTCCTGTGAACCGCACTGTTGATACAACGGGAGCACGTACGGTGAATATTCGCACCACAGGGAATGAGAAGTCGTCCTTCACTGTGGTTCTAGCTTGCCATGCTAATGGCCAGAAACTTCCTCACATGGTGATATTCAAAAGGAAGACCTTGCCAAAAGAGACCTTTCCAGCCGGCGTCATCATAAAAGCTAACTCGAAGGGATGGATGGATGAAGAAAAGATGAGCGAGTGGTTAAGGGAAGTTTACGCGAAGAGGCCGGGTGGCTTTTTTCACGCAGCTCCGTCCATGTTGATATACGACTCTATGCGCGCCCACATCACAGATGGTGTCAAAAAACAAGTGAAGCACACAAATACAACACTCGCCGTCATTCCGGGTGGATTAACCAAAGAACTCCAACCGCTGGATATTGGTGTCAACAGGGCATTCAAATCACGAGTGCGAACGGCGTGGGAAAAATGGATGACCGAAGGCGACAGCGCCGGACGACATACGCCAACATCTGCCAGTGGATCGTAAATGCCTGGGCAGATATTTCGGTCACAACTGTGGTCCGAGCTTTCCGGAAGGCAGGATTCACAGAACTACTGGACAACAACAGCGACACTGACTCCGATGACTTCGAAGAGACGGAGCCGGCCATTTTGGAACCCACGCTTGCGCAACTTTTCAATTCGGACACCGAAGACGAAGAATTCGAAGGATTTACCGGTACGAATGAAGAATAACTTCAGAAAGTGAGCGCTATGTTTATTTTGTGTGTTGTGACATTAACGTTCGAGCAACATTACCGGTATGTTGCTATTGCTCTACACCATTTTGAATTTTACTATGTTTGTGATTGCACATTTGTACATTTTGGGACAGAGTTGTTAGAACGCTGGTTTTCAATATATTATTAAAGTTTGACTGAACTATCTGACTGTTTTTTTGACATTCACTTTAGCGCAGCGTTTTTTTGACATTCACTTTAGCGCAGCGTAGGCGCGGCTTATAGTCCGGGGCGGCTTATTGGTGGACAAAATTATGAAATATGTAATTCATAGAAGGTGCGGCTAATAATCCGGTGCGCCTTATAGTGCGGAAAATACGGTAATTCATTAATTAATATGCTATGGTTAATTGTGTGAAATGCGTTTGTTAAGTCCCTAAAGAATGAAATTAGAGGAACTAGGAAGTGGACGTACCAAGGGAGCACTCATCAATGTCCAGATTGCAGGCTGATCCAGTGTAACCTGGCGGGCATGTGCAGATGGCCTTGCCATTGACCGGGTTAGTGTCACAGTTGGAGCCTTTTTGACATGGGTTGCTGATGCACGCGTCATCCAGGTGGCACAGTAAACCTGAACACATCAATACCATTAGCACCATCATACTGAGTCCTGAAAGTTAAGAGTCGCACCTGTGCGCCCGTGTGGACACTCGCAAAAGAAAGAAGCCACGCGGTCGTGGCAGGTAGCGCCGTGGTAACAAGCGGCGCTGGCGCAGTCGTCGATGTTCTCGCTGCAATCGTCTCCCGTCCACCCGTTGACGCAGACACAGTGGTAGCTGCCGTGTGTGTCATGGCAAGTGCCTCCGTTCTGACACGCGTTGGGCATCAACTCGCACTCGTCCACATTTTCGGTGCAGTATTGTCCTAAGAGAAGAAAGGATCATAATCATTCAGATAATTCAAGGTAACCAAATTATAAAGTCCTTTTTAAGAATCTTCTTACCTGTATAATGAGGCGGGCACTGGCAATTGTAGGTGTTGACACCATCAACGCATACGCCACCATTCTGACAATTGTGGCCTGGACAGTCATCAATGTTGTGCTCACAGTTCTGACCGGTGAATCCTGAGGAAAATAGTGAGGATGTGATTAAGCAAGATGCAAAAAAAGACATTGACCGGGTTCAAACCACATTAGGTTTTTGAGTGTACTGTATAGCCGCTTCTTTGTTTTCTCATCTAATCTCTGCACACTTAAGGTGAAGATAAGTACTTCTACATCCGCGTGGCTACACTGATTTCATGCTTTAGGCAGCGTGTCTCCTCCAAGCGTGTGTGGGTGTTTTATAGCCACGATAACATGATTAACTATCGACCCGCGCCTCAGCAGGTGCCATCTCAGCTTCACTATCTCACCGCATTCCAGCACGGACACCCACTAGAGTCACACAGCACAGCTTAAACTTTAACACACAATCGGCGTGCAATCTTTCATTTGTCGGCATGTTTTTGATTGATTGATTGATTGATTGAGACTTTTATTAGTAGGTTGCACAGTGAAGTACATATTCCGTACAATTGACCACTAAATGGTAACACCCGAATAAGTTTTCAACTTGTTTAAGTCGGGGTCCACGATTCATGATACAGATATATACTATCATATATACTATCATCATAATACAGTCATCACACAAGATAATCATCAGGGTGTACCGTATTTTCCGCACTATAAGGCGCACCTAAAAACCACAATTTTTCTCAAAAGCTGACAGTGCGCCTTATAACCCGGTGCGCTTTATTACGATTAATTTTCATAAAGTTTCGGTCTCGCAACTTCGGTAAACAGCCGCCATCTTTTTTCCCGGTAGAACAGGAAGCGCTTCTTCTTCTACGCAAGCAACCGCCAAGGAAAGCACCCGCCCCCATAGAACAGGAAGCGCTTCACCCGCCCCCGGAAGAAGAAGAAAAAACGCGCGGATATCACCGTACGTTTCATTTCCTGTTTACATCTGTAAAGACCACAAAATGGCTCCTACTAAGCGATCCGGTTCATAAAAAGACGCAATCTCTCCATCCGCACACGGATTACTACCGTATTTCACAGCTGATATTCCTGTGAACCGCACTGTGGAACGGGAGCACGTACGGTGAATATTCGCACCACAGGGAATGAGAAGTCATCCTTCACTGTGGTTCTAGCTTGCCATGCTAACTTCCACCCATGATGATATTCAAAAGGAAGACCTTGCCAAAAGAGACCTTTCCAGCCGGTGTCATCATAAAAGCTAACTCGAAGGGATGGATGGATGAAGAAAAGATGAGCGAGTGGTTAAGGGAAGTTTACGCGAAGAGGCCGGGTGGCTTTTTTCACACAGCTCCGAAGGCGAACACACCTTCACTAAGACGGGCAGATAGCGCCGGTCGACATACGCCAACATCTGCCAGTGGATCGTAAATGCCTGGGCAGATAGTTTCGGTCACAACTGTGGTCCGAGCTTTCCGGAAGGCAGGATTCACAGAACTGCTGCACAACAACAGCGACACTGAATCCGATGACTTCGACGAGGCGGAGCCGGCCATTTTTGGATCCCACGCTTGCGCAACTTTTCAATTCGGACACCGAAGACGAAGAATTCGAAGGATTTACGAATGAAGAATAACTTCAGAAGGTGAGCGCTATGTTTATTTTGTGTGTTGTGACATTAACGTTCGAGCAACATTATGTTGCTATTTATTGCTCTACACCATTTTGAATTTTACTATGTTTGTGATTGCACATTTGCGTACATTTTGGGACAGAGTTGTTAGAACGCTGGTTTTCAATATATTATTAAAGTTTGACTGAACTATCTGACTGTTTTTTTGACATTCACTTTAGCGCAGCGTTTTTTTGACATTCACTTTAGCGCAGCGTAGGCGCGGCTTATAGTCCGGGGCGGCTTATTGGTGGACAAAATTATGAAATATGTAATTCATAGAAGGTGCGGCTAATAATCCGGTGCGCCTTATAGTGCGGAAAATACGGTATACATCGAATTATTTACATTATTTACAATTCGGGGTGTGGAGGGGGGGGGGGGGGGGGGTTAGGTTTGGTTGTTATCATCAGTCATCAACAATTGAGAACAGAGAAATGGATATTTCTATAACTAAAATAATAATAATATTAACAAATTAATTAATAAAAAATAAATAATAATAATGATAATAATAATAAAAAAGGTCTGACTTGGTAGGATATGTACAGCAAGTAGTGGACATAGAGAGAGAGACAGAGAGAGATCAGAAGGCATAAGAAAAGTATCTACATTTGATTGTTTACATTTGATTATTAACAATCCGGGGAGGGTGTTAGTTTAGGGTTGAAGTTGCCTGCAGGTGTACTTTTATTGCGGTTTTGAAGGAGGATAGAGATGCCCTTTCTTTTATACCTGTTGGGAGCGCATTCCACATTGATGTGGCATAGAAAGAGAATGAGCTAAGACCTTTGTTAGATCGGAATCTGGGTTTAACGTGGTTGGTGGAGCTCCCCCTGGTGTTGTGGTTATGGCAGTCATTTACGTTAATGTTGCAACGGAAGTAGTGCCGGTGTTTAAAGCCTGAACATTAATGCCTTTTAGTGCACTTTGGTGTGCACCATAAATCTTAAAGGTTGATTACCTGCCATCACAATAAAGGGGACACTTGTATGTGTGTTACAGGGTTATCAAAAAGAAACATCTGCACGACTGCTTCCTGCCCATTGAAACTGATAGGAAGTCGTGAGTATGTGTTCTGACAGTAAGTGTGTCATTTGTTATCAATGTGTTACCTATAAGACAGCTACAGTCGTAGGAAGTGTCCCCCTTCTGGACGCATGTGCCCCCGTTCTGGCACGGCTGTGGGCTGCATGGGACGTAGCGGGTCTCGCAGTGCATCCCGGTGTAATCCTGCGGGCAACGACAGTGGTAGGAGCCCACCTCGTTCACGCATATGCCGCCGTTAAGGCAGGGGTTCGGGGTCTGTGCACACTCGTTGACATCTTGCTTGCAAGTTTGACCGTGGAAGGTAGGCGGGCAGGTGCATATGAAGTTGGAATCGAAGGCCGAGCACTGGCCGCCATTTGCGCATGGATTCGATGCGCATGGGTTGGAGTGTTGGCAGGTTTTGCCTTGAGAAGACGGAAGAAAAAAAACATGAGTCACTCCAGCAGGTGGAAAGAGAAAGACCGACGAGAGACTTGTCCTACCTGACCACCCGGGTGAGCAGCGGCAGCGGTAGGCAGCAAGGGTGATGAGGTCGCACGTTCCTCCATTGCGACATGGGGAGCTCATGCAGGCATGGTTGGTCGGAGTCAGACAGAGGCGGTCCGTGAATCCAAGCCGGCACACGCAGCGGAAGTCAAATGTGTTACCGTGGGAGACGGCACGACACTCGCCACCGTTGCGGCACGGCGACGGGCTGCACGGGCTGGGAAATTGACATCGGTTGCCTACATAGTCACTGGGACACCTGGCGTAGAGAAAGTGGGGATTAGAAATTGTTCTTTTAACTGTTCATTATAACATTTGCCTTCTGATGATGGACATGATGAGAAGGCGACACACACTTTTTTTCACAGTAGCTCCATCTTCTGGATGTGATTGGTCACTGTCCCACTATGCCACAATCCAGGTACAGTGGAACCTTGATTTACACACCCCTCATGAACCACAGACCCAACAAATTTGGTAAACAAACCATGTCTCAGAGTACAAACATTTCATCCACTTGGGCGGCATAGCTCGGTTGGTAGAGTGGCCGTGCCAGCAACTTGAGGGTTCCAGGTTCGATTCCCGCTTTCGCCATTATAGTCACTGCCGTTGTGTCCTTGGGCAAGACAATTTACCTACCTGCTCCTAGTGCCACCCACACTGGTTTAAATGTAACATAGATATTGAGTTTCACTACGTAAAGCGCTTTGAGTCACTAGAGAAAAGCGCTATATAAATATAATTCACTTCACTCCACTCATTGTGTGCCTCACAGTGCAGCCATTTTGTGCCCGGCAGCACAGCCATTGTGGGCGGGCTGATTCAGTCATCACAGTAAAACTATCATTAGCTACTGCGCTAATTACTACTTTGTGTATGTTTTAGGTGTTTTAAACCTTGTTACAGGTTTTTTCTAGTTTTGCTAGCTCAATATGATTTCAAACAAAGCAATGGACAAGCGATGTGGGGTTTGGAACATTCAGGAAGTATTCACAGCTTTGCAACACTGACTTCTCCCTACCACCTCTCTTCCGCTGCATGCCAAAAAGATTGACCGACAAGGTAACGTGGATTTTATTTTCTATCCTTAATTATTGTAGCGACCTGCCAGTTAAAGTTGAGTTTTGTCATTTCAAAGTGGGCTAGTGACAGAATGGGTGCGTGTCAGAAGGGCAGGTCAGCTAGTTGTGTTTGTTTTGGCTTTGTTATTAGATAGAAAGTTGATCCATCGCCCCCTTATTATGTTTGTTTGATATACAGTATTATACAGCACTTTATATTAGGTTCAAAGTGTACAAGTGTACAAACTTTTCTTAAAATACTGTATGAAGTGTTTTCAAGGCTGGAACTCAATATTTATATTTACATTGTTTTTATGGAGACATTTTCTTGAACTGAATGAGCGATCGACAAGCTCTAGTGTGTGAATGTGAGTGTGATTGGTTGTCTGTCTATCTGTGTTGGCCCTGCGATACGGTGGAAACTTGTCCAGGGCGTACCCTGTCTTCCGTCCGAGTGCAGCTGGGATAGGTGCACTAAAAAGGGTAACTAAAAAGTGTTTTGCAGCTAAATGTAATCGGTTCCTTCCTTGGCCCTCTACAGCTGTGTAGTTTTTGGCTAATCTGGCTAACTACCAACAAACAGGATTAAAGCATAGTCTCTCAGTTTACACTTTGCTATGGTAATAATGGCAGTTGAGTAGGAAAAAGGGGACCCGATACTTTCCCACCCGCTCTAGCAGGGGTGTTGTTATTGTGCGTCTATGTGGATTAGACTCTCTCTGAACTTTGAAAACACACTGTGCCGCAAAAATAGACTCCGTAGTGGAGTGTCGCCCCATTCCGACTACCTTTGCTGCCCACGTTGTCCACACTCATCCTCAATGAACGTGGAGATCAAGGAAGGTCGTGCCGCAATGTGGCCGGCCACCATGAAACACTGCATTCAGGACCTAAAGCCCGGTCACATTCCTTGCTCCCATTCAGACACAAAAGTAAAAATGCTACAGTGGGAGAGCAAAATTGTAATTATGTCGTTTGATTTTGCTCTTATAAATAACAAAGCTGACTTTTCTCAGGGCATTCAATTGATCGTAACTGGACTGTTCGGTTTGTCTTAGAAGACTCGCATTGGTTAGATAAAGCCAGACTAAATCTGGCCAATCTAAGTCTATTAGCATATGACAATATAAATAAAGAGGATGAATGACAACATTCACAAAAATGCTGACTTTTAGATGAGCCTATGTGAGAGTTTATGTGTCAGGGAGGGCATCTGTTTGTATCTCCACAGGGAGCAGGTGCGCATGTTAATGAGGGCAGCTGTCGGACAAGACCCCTCCTTCTCTTTCTCCTTTTTCTCTTCTTGCACTCTTGCTTCCCTGTCTCCCCTCAGGGGGTTCTCGACAAGCCAACCTCTCCTCCGGGAACATTAAGAACTCATGTGAAGTCAGCTGTTTCAACTTCTGTCTTTTCATCACACTCCAGCCAACACACTTTGGGTCTTAACTCCTCTCCTGTTTTGACATTCCCTGCCGACATACACACTTTCCCCATTTCTCTCTTAGCAGACTCCCTAGTAGTTTCCCTTTTACAGCTATCCCCTTGTGTCGCACAGGGCTGCCAAAAACTCTCATGTTGACGTTAGGTAGGTGAGACCTCTTAGCGGATTGTGTGCACCGCAGGGAGTCCAGACAGTTACAATTGGCAGAAGACTGTTAAGGCATTTGTGGAGGCTTTGAAGTATCCCCGGTTCCCATTTCACTTCATACAAACAAATTAACCTTTCTTCACTGCGTGGAAAATCTAACTGAACTATCTTTTTTGTCCAGAAACCAATCCACTCTCGGGACACACCACAGCAACAGGTCTTTCCCAACAATGCAATGTCCCCCTCGGGCCTGGAGCAGATGCTCCCCCGACCTCTGACCCTAAACACTTTTGTATGGGGACAGCCTTGTTGCCTTCTCCCCTTATACCCCCGCCGGGTCCAGCCTACCATCTGCCACACTTGGGGTGACTTTATCCCAACCTGACAACACAAAACCAGACGACGGCGGGGTGGAAATGCCACTGCTGTGGAAAATCTTATGTCAGCCACGTACAGTAAAGTTTTACACCCTTTGCTCTTTCCTTTCATAGTGTTTATGAAACCGTAATGGGATCTTGTTTCCTTCTCACTCATAAATCTTTCAGTCCCTTGTTGCTTCCTCAAAGACATATTTGCTTATATAATTCTCTTCACTTTGAGCTTGTTGTCTTCTTGTGTCATCACCGGCCAAAACCTGACCCCTGTGGTTAACATCTGTTCATAAGACCAGCAGCTGGACTCTGTAGCTACAACAAAAAATGTACCTATTCAATCAGTTAACACATTGTTGAACACATGTAGTGTGTTGTCTACAAACAAATCAGTACTTTAATATCACCAGAAGGAGATGGAGGTCTTCGGAGTGTTGAATTACAGCAAAACACAGAGGTGAAGCATTTCTGCAAGTGTCACACAGACAATTGGCCACTTCCTGTCTCACCCCCTAAAATGGAGCTAAGTGGGAAGATTTATGGCTCCTTGGCTGAATTACCTCATTTGGTCCACAACATATTTAGTGTTTTTCTCAAAGATAAGGATCCACTCCACTGTTTGCTGACTGGTATCTGCCTCCCTGTTTACTCAGGTTAATCAAAGGAACACCTCCTGTTTGCAGTTCCCACGATTCCAATTACAATTTAACCAACTGTCATCTTTTTTTGTCTATTTCTGTGTTTTTAGCGTAAATTCAACACTGTTGTGTTGTCCCCCTATCTGGTGGGTTTCTCTTCCTTGTGTATAATTGAAGCACAGATGGGGAAACACACATACTCACTGAATCATTTGCCCTATGGCCCTGCAGTGCAACACTGACCCAGTAGAGGAGTTTCCACATTTAACAGCCTGAAGAGGGGTATGTGAGGTTTCAGCACCCACTCGAGCCAAATTAGCTCCTTATCGCTGAGTCCCTTGGCAAAGGGTCCATCGCCAGGCTACAGGAACACAAACCCCTGCTCATTTCTAAACAGTCTATGAACGTGCAATGCTGTTGATCCCATCTGGACTGCTTTCTAAATCCACAATGCTAGTTGCACTTGCAAGCAACAGGCATGAAGTGGTGGGCTCGATCAGTGGGGAGCAGTGTCTTTACAGCTTAAATAAAGTCTACTCATTGATGCTCTCTTGTACGCTTCTGATGGGCTTAGGCCCTCATGGAGATGATGTAGTAATCCTATAGGAGGGATAATGAAAAACGGCATTCCTTGAGGGAAAGTGGAACGTCTCTTTAGTCTTGTTTGCAAGCCCACTGCAGACAGTTTTTTACGAGTGACACATTTTACCATCAATATGCAACACCAGACGTCCAAGTGCAAGGTCAGGGGCCTCCAAACACACCAACCTGTTGACAACTGTCACGTTTTTGGCTCTCCGTGGGATCTATTTTGGTCATATGTCTTTTTATATTTCAAGCAGTTGCAGGTGTTTCCTAAGTTTACTACCAGCGGTCACCTCGGACCAAAAGAGTGTCTCTATTTCGACAAAGCAGCACCAGTAAGACACACAACTTTAGTTTGCCCTCCTCATCTTGGCATCAATGGAAATTTGAATTGAACACGTTTTAGATCCATCTAGCCCATTACAGGAAACAGGAAGCTAAATTAGCTTTTTTGTATGTCTCCAAAATAGACCACAGCATTGCTTTAAGTTGTCTATGGAGGTTCTCATTCATCCTGGTCATTGTATTCTCAATCCAACGCAACTGGACTGTTCATTTTGTTTTAGAAGACATTTTGCCTCTAATCGGAGCAGGCTCCATCAGTTCATGCTCACAGATTTAGATTAATCAGATTTAGTCCTTATTGTTTTAAGTCTACCAAATATTTATTAATGTTCCCCCACTAGGGATGTGTACTGAAACTCAGTTTCATAATGGCCTTGGTACAAACGTAAACGGTAGCAACGACAACGAAAATTCTAAATCAACCAGCTGCAACAAGTGCTTGAAGGTGATATCGTGCAAGTAAATCCATCCATCCATCCATCCATCTTCTTCCGCTTATCCGAGGTCGGGTCGCGGGAGCAGCAGCCTAAGCAGGGAAGCCCAGACTTTGCTCTCCCCAGCCACTTTGTCCAGCTCTTCCCGGGGTATCCCGAGGCGTTCCCAGGCCAGCCGGGAGACATAGTCTTCCCAACGTGTCCTGGGTCTTCTCCGTGGCCTCCTACCGGTTGGACGTGCCCTAAACACCTCCCTATGGAGGCGTTCGGGTGGCATCCTAACCAGATGCCCGAACCACCTCATCTGGCTCCTCTCGATGTGGAGGAGCAGCGGCTTTACTTTGAGCTCCCGCCAGATGGCAGAGCTTCTCACCCTATTTCTAAGGGAGAGCCCCGCCACCCGGCGGAGGAAACTCATTTCGGCCGCTTGTACCCGTGATCTTGTCCTTTCGGTCATAACCCAAAGCTCATGACCATAGGTGAGGATGAGAACGCAGATCGACCGGTAAATTGAGAGCTTTGCCTTCCGGCTCAGCTCCTTCTTCACCACAACGGATCGATACAGCGTCCGCATTACTGAAGACGCCACACTGATCCGCCTGTCAACCTCACGATCCACTCTTCCCCAACTCGTGAACAAGACTCCGAGGTACTTGAACTCCTCCACTTGGGGCAGGGTTTCTTCCCCAACCCGGAGCTGGCATTCCACCCTTTTCCAGGCGAGAACCATGGACTTGGACTTGGAGGTGCTGATTCTCATCCCAGTCGCTTCACACTCGGCTGCGAACCGATCCAGCGAGAGCTGAAGATCCTGGCCAGATGAAGCCATCAGGACCACATCATCTGCAAATAGCAGAGACCTAATCCTGCAGCCACCAAACCGGATCCCCTCAACGCCTTGACTGCGCCTAGAAATTCTGTCCATAAAAGTTATGAACAGAATCGGTGACAAAGGGCAGCCTTGGCGGAGTCCAACCCTCACTGGAAACGTGTCCGACTTACTGCCGGCAATGCGGACCAAGCTCTGACACTGATCGTACAGTAAGTAAATCCTTGTTATTTAATCCGGTAGCGTCTCAACTGAAGCACACATTGTTTTAAATCTTTATTGCCGACTACAACACGGCGACAGGTCCAACACCACAAACACATGTTGGCGTTGCGGTCATCACAACAGCAACTCTTCCTCATTTTGCACTGTGATCAGGGTGCATTTACGAATCTCAACATTACGATAAATTGTTTTTCTGAACATTATCTTTGTTCTGTATAGTTAGTTTTCTATTTGTTTTAAAGTACCAGTTCGGAAGTACTGATTTTGCACCGGTATACATTCAAATGTGAACGATACCCATCCCTAATCCCCACCGCATATATCAGGATTATCATCGCCCTCACACACAAAATCATAAATAATACCAGTTCATTGCATGATTTTAAATGCAGAATAGATATTGTCTCAGCATGCGGTTATAATCCTAGTCAACCCCATTAAAAAAGACATCTGATTACCGGTTTACACCCAACAGAAGCGTGCAATTTTACTCCCTGTTCTCACGCCTATTGGGAGCCCAAAGAGGATTTGTATCTTACCCCTCGCAACTGTGTCACCATATGTTACGGTGCCGTAGGACATATAAAGTGATTGCACGCACAACTTTTGCAAAAAAAACAACACTTGGGCCTAAATACACCAATAGGTTTCCCCATTGCATTCTAATTAAATATTGTTGATGTATTGACATCCTCATCACCACAGTAATGCTGATTGCCCCGAGTTGCTCCCACTTGACTGATGGCCGCTGGGTTTGGGTCTGAGATGGGAGGCAGATGAAAAGTGTTGCTGGGTGCGGCGACAATTATATAATGTCTGTTTATAATTGGTAACAGGCAAAAATGCATCCCCACAGTCACCTCTTTGTAGAGGTAGTATATGGATGTGACCATATGTACGCGTGCGGGTGGAGTGTGTGCGTGTGTGAGTTCGGGTGGATGTAGGGAGGCGGGGGCTGGGGGGAGTGTGTGCAGATTAGATACTGTGAATTGATGCCCCTGGCTAGTAGCATTGGCTCCTCAATGCTCCCCCTTTGTCCCCACAGACCAGAAGAGGCGCCCACCACGACCACATGCCCCGAGGGGGGACAGGGCCCACCCCGGAGCTGCTATGGCTGACTCTTCAACTGCAACCAACAGAGATGACTGAAATCTATTTTGTCTTCAAGATATAGAACTAAGAAATGTATGTTTTTTTTTTTTATAAAAATGTTTTGCAGCTGCCACATCTATACCTAAAAGTCCAATCAATCTCACTCTTTTGACATATAACCAATTAGATTTCACAGCCATCTGGCTTTCTAATGGAGATCACACACGGGTGATGCAAAGCAGGGGTCAGGGAGGGTGGGCTTATCCATTCAGTAAGCAGAAGACAAGCCTTTTGGATCTGGGGGGGGGACAGACGGGGGGGGGGGCTATGCCAGAGGTTTGCTGAGTGAGTGGTGTGTCGTTTGGGGCGGCCGTGGCATGATGGGAAGGCCCACTCCGATTAGTCACACAGCATTATTCCGACTACACAACAATGGGTGACGGGCGGCGGACGAACCCCAGCTGTCGCCACCGTGAAAGAGCAGAAAAACAAGATTTAGGGCTGGACGCGTCCTCTCACTTGCATTCATTAACAGGCCTGCGGAGAGGGGAGAGGTGGGGTGGTGATGGTGGGCGGCTTTTGTCCAAGTCGCCCTTCCACACATCTCGAGGCCCCCGTTCTTTACTTCTTCTTTTTTTTTTTTTTTCCAAAGGAATGGCTGCGGCAGGGGTACGATAAAAAAAAAAAAAACACACCGGACCAGAGGACGGTCCCCTCCGGCCTCAATCTGGTTGCCCGGGCACATTGGGCTGCTCAAAGGATGGAATGAAAGCGGGGGTGTGTGGGGGGGGGGGGGGGATATGTTGTCCCCTGTTTGTCTTTCTGCACCAATCCTAAAAGTTAAAAAGCAATTCCCGCGCAAAATCCCACCCCAACAAACTTACTTGCATTCTCCATTTCCATTTAGGGCGGCTTCACATCTTCCTCCATTTAGGCACAATTCAGTGGGCAGAGAGCATTTCAGACCTGTTGAATGCAGACACAATATATCGTTATGTTATTTTTTTCATTGCCTTGTTGCACGCTCAAAAAAAGTGTGATGTGCACAGGTGGGCTCGCGTCGTGATGATGCGTGGCTTTTTTTTTATGGGGGGGGGGCACACTTTGCAGTGGGGGGGGGGGGGGGGGCGCAGCAGCTGCTGAACTGAACAGTGAACAAAAGAAATCAGAGTCCAGCACGAGCCATAAAACACTCTCCTCGGGCATTGTTTAGCGGGTTTACCTCCTCTCGCGCACACGCGCGCACGCACGCGCGCACACACGCACGCTCACGCAGACAAAAGGCGCACCCCCACCCCCTCCCCTTGAGCGTCTCTCCCCTCCACCCCCGACCCAACAAACGCACTTACTGCTATTATGCATCTTGCTATTTAAAACCCAACAAGTAAAAACCTAATCAACACAGAACAAATATACTTTACCTAGTTGCAAACATATTCACTTTGTTTTATTTGAGCGGAGAAAAGTGATGCAAAACTTGCGCAGGTTGAAGAAACTTAAAAAAATAAAAATAAATCAAAATGTTTAGGTGCAGAAGTCGTTTGCGCGGACATAATTCCAGGTGTCCCGGTTGTGTCCGTATACCAATTAAACGTCAAACTATCCTTAAATCGAAATGATCATCTTATTCCAGATATTACAACAACAACAAAAACGTAAGTTTTTACCTTGTGAGACGACGACGGCAGAAGTCAGAAATGTTAGTCTCACAAAGAAACGATACATTCCTCCTCTTCTACTTCACAATTTGGCGTTGACTCCCGCGTAGGGTTGGCATAGATCCACAGTTGGGTGTACTCCAGTTGTTGGTGGGAAAAATGTAAAAGACATAAAAGTAAAAAAAAACACAAAACGTAAATGAATCGAGTGATATTTCGTATTGTTTCCACAAAAAAGGCGTAAAATCCCCAGTGAGAAAGGCACGAAGAGTCAGGTCGTAGATGTTAACTTGGTGCTGGCAGAGTTCTCAATGAAGTGTGGAAGCTGCTCACTGCTCTCAGGTCCTCCCACTTTGCCCCCCCCCCCCACACACACACACACACCCTACCCCTTCTCTTTTCATGCAGCTGGTGGTGGGTTGACAGTGTTGGGTTAGTTACTGAAAACCAGTAACTAGTTACAGTTACTAGTTACTTTATTTCAAAAGTAACTCAGTTACTAACTCAGTTACTTAGACCAAAAAGTAATGCGTTACTGTGAAAAGTAACTATTTAGTTACTTATATATATATTTTTTAATTTTTTTAAGGCCCCATTTAATGCCCTTTTAGCCTTCATTTTAGTACTGTTATTGCACTGGAGAATAATACAATCTGTTGTTCAACTTGACATGCATTTGCATCATTGAACTCTGCTAAGCAATGTGCTCTACATACAACACACAAAGACAAAGATATGTTTTAAAGGGCCAATTTGTTTCAGACCAGAACAAATTGACACAACTATTTTAAATAGCTGCAAGTTAACATACATAAGTAACAAACAGCATAATAACAACATAGCTGTAAAACAAGAAAGGCACACACTACATACATAAAGCCTAACCAGGCGTTTTCTCAAGGAATTCTGAAATAAAATCATGTCTGAAGCCCAGAACACTCTACACATTTCCCCACTTAGTTTAGAGAAAAGGAAATATTAGCCTGGCCCACTAGTATCCCTCTTTAGGTTTGTGAACTTTATAGTCTAAACATTTAGAGTGATGTGATAATCAAACACTCTAAAAGTTTAAAATGAAAGAGTATATAAGAGAATTGACAGAGTGTGTGTACCTTCACGTGTGCAGTGCCTCGTTAAAATCCAGCCGCTGTTGGAGGTGGAGGTGAGTGTGTCTCTTTACTAGCTTCGTCGAAGCATGTTGTTTTTGTCGCTGTTTCAGCATATTTGAAACTTACATTCAGCTAAAATGTTCTTTTCTTTGTGGTCGATAAAAGAAACGTACTGAAAATATCTCCATTTTAAGAAACTCGGCTTCGGGGTTCGCCATGACGTCTTGATAGTAGACACAGACACGCCCCCTCCCCCACACACACACTCATACACACACACGTACACACAGACAGCGCGCGGCGCGCCTCTTTTTCGTCGCCTCTTCAGCAGCGCTGCAACACTCAGATCTTCTCAGTTTCTAGCCGATACTACATAAAAAATAACGCAAAATAACGCAGTAACGCATAATGTAGTAACGGAAACGGAGTTACTGAATATAAAAAATAACGCGTTAGATTACTAGTTACCGCCGATAGTAACGGCGTTACAGTAACGCGTTACTTTGTAACGCGTTAGTCCCAACACTGCTATTCACTGTATAATGCCCACAATCTCTAAAGAGTTTTCTTTGCTTATTTGAAAACGTTGTTATTGTTCTACATCAGGGGTCCGCAAACTTTTTGACATTTATAAAAATAAATTTAAAAAAAAATGAACAATAATGTCACAGTGGCTTACACTTGCATCGCATCTCATAAGCTTGACAACACACTGTGTCCAATATTTTCACAAAGATAAAATAAGTCATATTATTGGTTCTTTTACTAGTTAAAACAAATTAACATTATTGCAATCAGTTGATAAAACATTGTCCTTTACAATTATAAAAGCTTTTTTACAAAAATCTACTACTCTGCTTGCATGTCAGCAGACTGGGGTAGATCCTGCTGAAATCCTATGTATTGAATGAATAGGGAATCGTTTTGAATCGGGAAAAAAATCGTTCTAGAATCGAGAATCGTGTTGAATTGAAAAAAAAAGAAAATATTTTGAATCGAATCGTGACCAAAGAATCGATATTGAATCGAATCGTGGGACACCCAAAGATTCACAGCCCTAATATATATATATATATATATATATATATATATTATTTATATATATATATATATACATATATATATATATATATATATATATATACATATATATATATATATATATATATATATATATATATATATATATATATATATATATATATATATATATAAAACACAGAGGCTATTTCATCCTTACAAGCCTGTTTCGCAGGTTTCCCTGCTCTTCAGGGGATTTAATAATATACATATAATATATTTGATATAGCTTTATATTATATCATATATAATATATATGATATATTTAGGGCAGCTTCACATCTGCCTAAATGATACTAGTTCAGTTGGGGGGGTATCAGTTGGAAATGGTTTTCACTTCACAGGTGTGCTTGAAGCTCATCGAGAGAATGCCAAGAGTGTGCGAAAAAGTAATCAGAGCAAAGGGTGGCTATTTTGAAGAAACTAGAATATAAAATATGTTTTCAGTTATTTCACCTTTTTTTGCTAAGTACATAACTCCACATGTGTACATATACAATATATATATATATCAAATTGTATATTCTCTGTATGTTTTATACATTTTACGCTCTTTTCTTACGTAACTACCATTTAGTGACACATTTAGGATTTTTTTCTGCAACATTTCAGGGTAACAAAGCAGCTGTTTTACGAAGATTATGTGTCCTTTCTCTTTCACTTACATGTGAGTACAACATATGACTACATCCTAACCATAACGGGGGTAGAAAAAGGTCACATTAGGTTTCTAAACAATAATAAAAATACATTGATACAAAGTACATCAGGCCATTGAGCTACAAATTATTTAAAAAAATCTTCTTACTCATTAGAAAAGTGAAACTGTCAGGGATTTGCTGTACGGTTTCATCACCCTTGGGCAAAAGATTATTCCATTAGACTCCGGCACATGTTGGATCTTGATGGTGTGACAGCCAAATGGAGCGGCGCCAGAAAAGGGGTAAGGTCTCCTGAGGTGCACACTGCGTGGGAAACGCTCAGTGAGCGTCTGAGGGAGCGTGTATGAGCAATCTTCTTATTGCGTAAGAGAAACACAAACAAAAAAGTGTGGAGGGAAGGTGCTGCAGATGTAAATATGATATCTGTATGGACGTGCACGGTGTCATAAAAACACCCCTGGACCCACCAGAAAACGTGTAGCATTCAAAAGTGTTGTTAACAGAGTGGTACGTGCACACACATTCAGATTTAATACACTAGACTTTGGTATGACAGAAATTGTGTTCTAAGCAAATTTAATTTAATGTTGTTTAAACATTTTTTTTAAATGCAAAAAAACAAATACATCTAAACTGTGTTTTTTATTAGTACAGTGATACCTCAATTTCAGAATTCTCCAACTTAAGAAGATCATATTACTTTTTTTTCCTTCATTTAAAGGAGAACTCCACTTTTTGGGGAATTTTGCCTATTGTTTACAATCATTATGAAAGGCATGACGACGGATGTAATCTTTTATGCATATGTGTGATCCAAACACCTCCATTAAGGTTTCGTATACAAGATGTAAGTATAAATGTAATGTAGTAACGGCCACGTTATAATAATATTTAATATTTACATATTTTGACAATTTTTAGCATAGCGCCGCCCGCGACCCCGAAGGGAATAAGCGTTAGAAAATGGATGGATGGATGATTAGTGCTCACTGCAGACTTCATGAGAGCCAACAAACATAATAAAACATCACTTACTGTATAAGGTCTGCTGTCATTAGGATGCTGACTGCTCGGATCTTCATGTATACGCATTTAGATGAAGAATGATTTATAATCCTTGCAAAGAAAAGAGGATGGAAACAAACGTCGTAAGTGTGGTTTTCGCCATTACCGGGTCCAAATTGGCTGTCAAAGTGTACCAAGGTCTGTGGTTGAAGCAGGGCTAATAAAATGCCGTATTGCTGTTCAGTACTTGGATGTTCAATTGTTTAAATAGAGAAATAAGAAAGAGCTTTCATAGAGTCCCAGAAGAAGTGGCTCATACAGGTAATAAACTCAGGGAAAAAACAGAAGTGTGTTGAAGGAAATGGCTCTTAAAAATATCACTTTTATCATCTTGTGGAATACAATCAGACCATGGTTGTGTCTGCAGCGATCACTTTGTAAAATGTTTGTTTAAACATTTGATTTTTTTGAGAAACTTTCTGTGATCCAAACAAGTTTATTCTTTATGTTGTTTGATATCAGAGTTAAACGTAAGAAAAGGACACAAGATTGCATTCGTTTGTGTTCTTTTGTGGTTGCTATGCTTAAATATAACTACGACGACCTGGTTGTGCAAAGAAATTAACGTCATGTTAAGTCCTAGTAATAAAGATTTTAATTGTTGGTCCAATCTACGGTATTTAATTCTGATTTTCATAACAGAAACTAAAAGCTTAGTTGTTGTTGTTGTGCAGGAAAGACAAGTGATTTATTCGACACAGATGACCACATTATAGTGTCTTTGGTGATATTTCTTAGCATCAAGAAAATGTCCTTAATAATATTGATAAACTAGATAAATAAATCTCTCGTAGGCTCAACGGTATATAATGAATCTTGATATCGCTAGCAAACATTGCTGAACAACGGGGACATTTATAGCTTAATAATGAGACAAAATATGAACTTCACACCATAAAAACAACTGCAGACATGAATTGTAGATGAGACAGATATTTGTAGCAGGAAATCAACTGAAAACAACCTTATTCTTTCTCTCATTAGCGTAACGATCACTGCAGCACGGCACTTGTTTTGTCAATCAAATACGTTACTTACCGATGCATGAATAAATACAAATGTGTCTTTCACTGAAAACATGTTTAATTTGTGGACCTCTTAGATGTAAATACATGATGTGCCTTCTTCTTTAAATACCTTAAGTGTCAAATTAACTGAGGTTGTGGCAAGCAGTGAGGTCTTGGTGATGATAAATGGTTTAAATCATTAAAAAATATATATGTTTCTTAAGAGTGTATAAATCCACTCCAGTTCATTTTAAATATTTTTGTCCATGATCCCTTATATATCTGCCTCTAAACCTTTCAAAATACGCCCAAATCTGTACTGATTCATGTAAATAAACAGTAGCCTAGTCGAAGTTTAGACCATACTTGCCAACCCTCCCGGATTTTCCGGGAGACTCCCGAAATTCAGCGCCTATCCCGAAAACCTCCCGGGACACATTTTCTCCCGAAAATCTCCCGAAATTCAGGCGGACCTGGAGGCCACGCCTCCTCCAGGTCCGCATGGATTAATGTTGTTGTAATATATTGAGTTGGAGGCAATATACAGGCGAGGGGATGAAGTATGTCTCTTTACTGTAGACTTCAGAACAGACTCACACACTTGACGTCAGTTGTGCAACACCACGTAAATCGTTGGCCAACCAAAAAGTAACCACAGTACGCTATAGCCAACATTCACCAGGAGATGGCAACAGACAAACTGCACTGTGCGCTGTATCTGTCCCTCTTGATATATATATATATATATATATATATATATATATATATATATATATATATAAGAAAATACTGCACTTTCAGTGAATTCTAGCTATATATATATATATATATATATATATATATATATATATATATATATATATATATATATATATATATATATATATACTGTACATATATATGAAATACTTGACTTGGTGAATTCTAGCTGTAAATATACTCCTCCCCTCTTAGCCACGCCCCGCCCCACCCCGACCACGCCCCACCCCGACCGGGAGGGGCACTAGAATTTGGGAGTCTCCCGGGAGGTTTGGCAAGTATGAGAATTACCGGTGTACCGCGGCACCGCCGCTGTATATGATCGGCGGGCCAGCTCTAGTGTTAATTTGATATCACCTCACGGGCCAAGTGAAGTTACACGGTGGGCCAAATTTGGCCCGCGGGCCAGAGTTTGACACCCACGATCTGTTCCATGAATTGATTAACGTGGAGTTGAAAAACTTATTCGGGTGTTACCATGTAGTGGTCAATATCTAATACGGAATATGTACTGTACTGTGCAATATACTAATAAAAGTTTCAATCAATCAATCAGTCAATCGCCTGAAACCCTGCCTCTAGATCATGTTATTGCAACCCAGCTTATAGTGACTTATAAATTGCAAAAAATGTTTTTGTGTGTGCATATTTTAAGTTTTTTGCAATTAAAACTCAATTAGAAAAACATCAGAAACAAATATCAGACATTACCAGAGAGTAGCTTAACTTGTCAAACAAGCTATCCAACAAGCCATTACTCTCTTGTAATGTCTGATAGTTTTTTTTCAAATAAATGTCCAATGAGCAAACTATAGTGTGCTTCTTGGACTTTAGACAGTTAGTTAGTTAGTTAGTTAGTTAGTTAGTTAGTTAGTTAGTTTATTCATTCACCACAATTTTTTTTTTTTTTAGCTCAAATCATGTTTAACGCTAACCTGCTTTATTTCTACTTACCAGAATCAGCAGTTGATTTCCTGTTGCCACGTTAACATGAACATTTGTTTTTTATTTGTCTTTAATTTTAAGAAACCATGCTAAACTTTGAGAATGTGCTCTGTAATGGAAGTCCAAATATGGTGAAGGAAGGACCCAAATCTTAGAAAATAAACACTGGCAAAGCAAACTCCGAACCCGGATAAATTAATCGTGAAAATGATCATTACAAATTGTTCAAATAATTTACAAAGGAACAATGACAAAACACAAATATATTTTGGGGAGTGAGTAGGAATGAAGCGACAAGGGAGGTTCACATGTCTCTCCTTGACATAGACGTATGTGATGTTATATGACCTCAGTGTCCGACATTTGTAAGCGCTTAGAACCATCTCTCAAAATAGCACGCTGACAATGTGCATGTGGGACCTTGATTATTGCTTAGAAGGTGCAGAAACATTGCATTATATTGTATGTATTGTTGTATATTGCATGCAACAAGTTGTAGTTTTGTAAATGCAACCTTCCGAAAGTATGAAAATATCAAAGTTTATTAAAAAAAAATGCCCCTATTGCCTTACCTTTGGAGATTAACCCGATTGTGTTCCTAATCTGAAAGTTTCTCACCCCATGCCAATCTGATGTCTAGTCTTCAGTAAACACAGCTGTTTACTGAAGACGAGAGTTGAATCTAGAGTTGTTGGTACGAAAATAGCCTGCCGCTTGCTCATATGCAGATAAGTGAGTGGGAAAGCACTTTTTCACATTTATCAAGAAGAACAGTTGACACCCCCGCCCAGACCAACAACCCCCAACCTCTGTTTGTTTTGTCTCTGGAGCATAGACGCCTCTAAACAACAGGACAAAGGTCCTCAGGTGTCCCAATTATCACCTTTCTGTATTGTCTTCACATGTAAACCTTCTTGTGTTTGACTCCTTTTTAATGTGAAACGTGCCCGGACATTGTGATGGACTCACCCACGGTTAAACGGTGAATCATTCAGATCAGGGTGTTTTTTTCTCAGGGATGACATGATTATTAAATGGTACACTCCATATTCTAACCATGTGTTTTAAAGTACTATTTTTACATTCTTAAAAATCGTGGTAACCACTCGGACATAAGACATTAAAACTCTGTCTATAATGACGAATGTGAAAAGGGACTTGGCCATTGAACTTTTGTATAAATACTGTATATATTCTGATTGATTCCAATCATTTTGTTCAGTGAAGTTGTATAATTTTTACATTTCTTTATCAAATACAGGGTGGAAACTTGAGATGAGGCTGAGCCTACCCTCTGGTTGCACACTCCTTTATAAACTAGGTTAGATGGCGCACGTCCGTTCTTGTTCTACTAAAGCAGGGGTCTGCAACCCTTGGCTCTGGAGCCACAAGCGGCTCTTTCATGCCTCCGCAGTAGCTTTCTTTCTTTCTTTCTTTAGTTTATTTCGAACATGAACACATAATACATCACACAATTTCATATAATTTCATTTTACATCATGCCCGAAAAGGAGTAGGAAGAAGCAAAGCTTATTTAATCCTACCCCTTTCCCACTTCAAAGCGTTTACAAATATATAGAATCATTTACTGACCTTTTTATATAATAAAATAACATCTATGAATTAGTATACAACAGTTTTGTAATATGCTCCCTTTGGCTTTGAAACAAAATGTCAACCAATAATGGCTACTCAATTTATAAAATTGTATTTTATTTAGTCGGTTTATTTTAATTCAACAGTTGTTATTTTGGAGAGTTCTGGGATCTTGTCATATGAAAATAAAACATATTATAATATATTGTCAATCAAAATGTACGTCACAGCCCTTATGCATCATCTCTTGCTGCTAAGCAATTGTATTGTTTTTAGCGGTCAACCCCTGGTAAGCTAGCAATGGATGGATCAAAAAAGAGAAACATTTTATCCCATCCATCCATCCATTTCCTACCGCTTATTCCCTTTGGGGTTTTATCTATTTACATTTTTATTAATTTGATGACGAGGTTGTTGTTTTCCCTTTTTATTCAAATTAAATATGCCGCTGTTGTATGCTTTCAGAATATTGGAGCAAGTACATTTTTTAAACTCATTAATAACGGAAGAACCAGTGTATTTTTTTCTAATGTTCAAAATAATTTGGTGATTTGCTTCGTTATACCCAGAGATAAAATGTGAGTCGTTTTTTGTCAAGTGTTTGATTTCATAAATTTTATAAGACAAGTGTAACGAAACTATAAGTGGTGTTGTTGTCGTTTTAGTAATCGAACCAAGTTTGCGGCTCTCGGTGGGTTTTATTTGGGGGGAAATGGGCTCAAATGGCTCTTTGTATGCTGAAGGTTGCCGACCCCTGTACTAAAGGTTTGCGTGTATTTAAGGCACTGTCTACATTAAGCCGGATAGCCATACTTGCCAACCTTCCCGATTTTCCCGGGAGACTCCCGAATTTCAGTGCCCCTCCCGAAAATCTCCCGGGGCAACCATTCTCCCGAATTTCTCCCGATTTCCACCCGGACAACAATATTGGGGGCGTGCCTTAAAGGCACTGCCTTCAGCGTCCTCTCTCACCTGAAAAGGAGACTATTATATATGTCTCCATTATCCATAGGTTTATCTATAACCCATAAAGTAGGCAGGCACGGAGCTATTTCTCAGCGTGTGCTTATTCCAGCCGGCACGTTAATACACTGACACACAACATCCGGATTCCCATCATGCACTGCTTCAAAACTACGGCAAGTAGTAATGTCCAAAAACATAACAGAGACGAAGCAGAAGAACGAAGAAGAGACATGGCGATTATTTATTATTATTTATTATTATTTCAGTTCATCCAGAACAGCTCGAAGGGAAAGGGGTATGCTGCCTGCAAATTTTGTAGATCAGTCTTCTCCATTGAACACGGTAGCTGAACGGATATACTCATTCATGAACGGATTATTTATATATATATATATATATATATATATATATATATATATATATATATATATATATATATATATATATATATATATAATATATTATATATATATATATATATATATATATATATATATATATATATATATATATATATATATATATATATATATATATTCTGTACTTGAAAATATATACACCCCCCCATCTCCCGAATTCGGAGGTCTCAAGGTTGGCAAGTATGCAGATAACTCCTTAAACAAATAAATATTTAGCCAAAGTCCTGTGTCAGACACACTAAACCATCGTTTAAGGTTCCCCTCCTCGGATAATTTTTTGTACGGGTAAGTGCGTTGTGTATTTCTTGAATCTCCGACTCTTTGCTTTGTATCGATCGTTCACAAAATGAGTTTGGAGAGGAAGTGACGCCAGAAAGACCACACCCCACACAGGAAGTGACGTCAGAAAGAACACGCCATAGCCAGCTTCATAACAAGCGATATCGTAACGCGCGATTGCAGCTATTTCGGATACAGCACATCTCAGACGGCAACATAGCAATGTTGAGCGACGGTTTTGGATAAGTCCTTGAAGAACGGCAGCTTGGTGGGATATGTTTGTCACCAAGTGTGTTGTGCCACAGGAACGGCAAGATAACTTTCGAATGTCGTTGTGGCTTGTGCAGGATGTCGTTTTGGCTTGTGCAGCCCTTTGAGACACTTGTGATTTAGGGCTATATAAATAAACATTGATTGATTGATTGAAACATTGAATGTCCAGGTGATTCTACTCAGCGAAAAAATGTGTCCATTTGTCGAAGGGGTGACAACGAGGGAGTACTACGAAAAACAGCGAATGCATTTGGACTGGCAAAGCAGACTGTCAGTTATTGTTCGCGATGTATGTCGAGCGATTACTCAACGTCTAGTTTTGTACTCCATAACTATTGTGAAGCCTTGAAGTGGTTGAGGCCGTCAAGTACGACCGCCAGATATCTAGATCCCTAGATCTATTGTTGTAAAATCTTCTTTATCACATTGTTTACTTCCACACGTCTATTAAACATATGATTAATGTAGAAGGGTCCTAACACACAAACTTGATAGCACACGCAATGCTGATCTACAAAGCTCATGCGCACAGCAGGTCTCTTAAATGAACAAAACAGAGAACACAATCTATTTCTGTCTTCATAAAGAGGCACAATATATGGTAAATGGGTCATACTTGTATAGCGCTTTTCTACCTTTTTTAAGGAACTCAAAGCGCTTTGACACTATTTCCACATTCACCCATTCACGCACACACATTCACACACTGATGGCGGGAGCTGCCATGCACAGCGCTAACCAGGCCCATCAGGAGCAAGGGTGAAGTGTCTTGCTCAAGGACACAACGGCCGTGACTAGGATGGTCGAAAGTGGGGATTGAACCAGTAACCCTCAGATTGCTGGCACGGCCACTCTCCCAACTTGGCCACGCCGTATATGCTAGTTATCAGAGCACAAACAATACTGTGATGCAAACATAATTATTTAAAACTCGCAATGTGATTTATCAAGACTAAAACTGTTCTGTGGCCGCTGTTTTGCGTTTGTATTGAGCACACTTGAAATGTGCATGCAAACTGGGAGTTATGCTATATGAAAAAAACTTCTCGCAATATGCATTTTTTGCAACTGGATAATTCCAGACGCATAAGCATAATATTGCAGCGCTTCATAAAGCGTTCCTTCAGCATGCTAAGGTTTTGTTGTCTTGATTACATAGAAAATATGGTTCATATTATATTAGTGTGCTGCATGTGAACAGCAAACACAGCAGGTTGGACCATTATAATGGGGACGGCGTGGCGAAGTTGGTAGAGTGGCCGTGCCAGCAATCTGAGGGCTACTGGTTCAATCCCTACCTTCTACCATCCTAGTCACGTCCGTTGTGTCCTTGAGCAAGACACTTCACCCTTGCTCCTGATGGGACTGGTTAGCGCCGTGCATGGCAGCTCCCGCCATCAGTGTGTGAATGTGTGAATGTGTGTGTGTGAATGGGTGAATGTGGAAAATAGTGTCAAAGCGCTTTGAGTTCCTTAAAAAGGTAGAAAAGCGCTATACAAGTACGACCCATTTACCATTTACCATGATGCCATAAATGTGGAGGGAAATGAGTGTCTCCACTGTGACAGCTAGTATACACGCAAAAACCTTATTTAAATAAGTTGGTCTGCACCACTTTTTTGCTTGTTATCAATTGTCTTAGGCCCTGTTTACACTAAGCCGGAAAAGGTTATCCAGGTTAAATCCCACCTAACCTTATCCTTGTCCACACACACACAATGGTCGTTTAAGACCCCCGACCCCCCTCCATCCGCCGGCGCAACGCGACCTAATACGCATGTGCGGAAAATGCGCACATCATAGTCATCTCCAGTGTTGCTTTGTGTGCATGTTTTTAAATTTAACTTATCTGAACAATATCCAGTGTTGTGGTATTTCGATTAACTGGAATCCAGTGTGCTGTGGGGCCCTATTGTAGTGAATCACACCTGAGACATCATAAATTAATCAAATCTTTATTAGACATGTAAACAATGTGATAAAGAACATTTAACATTAATCAATCTAGGGATCTAGATATCTGGTCAGGACACTCCTCACTCTTTTGCCTTCACCTTCATTGTCCATTCGTTTTTGGTGACTTTATATACTCTGGACCTAGACGTTGAGTCCGCGACATACATGGCGGACAATAACTGATACCGTCTGCTTTGCCAGTCCAAATGCATTTGCCGTTTTCCTTGACGGCCAGGTAATACAAAGCACACGCTACCTTTTTTATCACATCCGCAGGAGCTCGCATTCTCGTTGACTCTCCTTTGACAAATGGACAACGTTTTTCGTTAAGTAGAAACACAGCTGACCCGGCTGGACATTGAAAAGTTCTTTTGCCGTCTGAGAAGTGTTGTATCTGAAATAGCTGCAATCACTTTCTCTTAAGGTATTCATTTGTGATTTCCACAAGGGTCTGTACATGCAGAGGAAGGAGAAACACGGGAATGTCTGGATGACTCGCCTTCTTATTTCCAGTGGTTAGCTCCGAGCTACGAAACCGCTTTATTATGAAGCTGACTCTGGTGTGTTCTTTCTAACGTCACTTCCTGTGTGGGCGAGGTCTTTCTGGCGTCACTTCCTCTCCAAACTCACTTTGTAAACGATCAATGAGTCCATACAAAGGTAAGTGCCGGAGATTCTAGAATTACACGACTGACTTACCCGTGGAAAAATTTGATCGAGGAGGGGGACCTTAAACGTTGGTTTAGTGTGGCTGAAACGGGGCTTAGGCTAAATAATTATTTGTTTAAGGGGTTAAATGACTTAGTGTAGACATGGCCTTAGCAGATCACCAGCAACACCTCCACTAATAGTACCGTATTTTCCGCACTATAAGGCGCACCGGATTATTAGCCGCACCTTCTATGAATTACATATTTCATAATTTTGTCCACCAATAAGCCGCCCCGGACTAAAAGCCGCGCCTACGCTGCGCTAAAGTGAATGTCAAAAAAACGCTGCGCTAAAGTGAATGTCAAAAAAACAGTCAGATAGTTCAGTCAAACTTTAATAATATATTGAAAACCAGCGTTCTAACAACTCTGTCCCAAAATGTACAAATGTGCAATCACAAACATAGTAAAATTCAAAATGGTGTAGAGCAATAGCAACATACCGGTAATGTTGCTCGAACGTTAATGTCACAACACACAACACACAAAATAAACATAGCGCTCACTTTCTGAAGTTATTCTTCATTCGTACCGGTAAATCCTTCGAATTCTTCGTCTTCGGTGTCCGAATTGAAAAGTTGCGCTAGCGTGGCTTCCAAAATGGCGGGCTCCGTCTCTTCGAAATCATCGGATTCAGTGTCGCTGTTGTTGTGCAGCAGTTCTGTGAATCCTGCCTTCCGGAAAGCTCGGACCACAGTTGTGACAGAAATATCTGCCCAGGCATTTACAATCCACTGGCAGATGTTGGCGTATGTTGTCCGGCGTTGTCTGCCCGTCTTAGTGAAGGTGTGTTCGCCTTCGGTCATCCATTTTTCCCACGCAGTTCGCAGTCGTGATTTGAATGCCCTGTTGACACCAATATCCAGCGGTTGGAGTTCTTTGGTTAATCCACCCGGAATGACGGCGAGTGTTGTATTTGTGTGCTTCACTTGTTTTTTGACACCATCTGTGATGTGGGCGCGCATAGAGTCATATATCAACATGGACGGAGCAGCGTGAAAAAAGCCACCCGGCCGCTTCGCGTAAACTTCCCTTAACCACTCGCTCATCTTTTCTTCATCCATCCATCCCTTCGAGTTAGCTTTTATGATGACGCCGGCTGGAAAGGTCTCTTTTGGCAAGGTCTTCCTTTTGAATATCACCATGAGTGGAAGTTAGCATGGCAAGCTAGAACCACAGTGAAGGATGACTTCTCATTCCCTGTGGAGCGAATATTCACCGTACGTGCTCCCGTTCCACAGTGCGGTTCAGTTGCTGTGAAATACGGTAGTAATCCGTGTGCGGATGGAGAGATTGCGTCTTTTTATGACCCGGATCGTTTAGTAGGAGCCATTTTGTGGTCTTTACAGATGTAAACAGGAAATGAAACGTACGGTGATATCCGCGCGTTTTTTCTTCTTCTTCCGGGGGCGGGTGAAGCGCTTCCTGTTCTATGGGGGCGGGTGAAGCGCTTCCTGTTCTATGGGGGCGGGTGCTTTCCTTGGCGGTTGCTTGCGTAGAAGAAGAAGCGCTTCCTGTTCTACCGGGAAAAAAGATGGCGGCTGTTTACCGAAGTTGCGAGACCGAAACTTTATGAAAATGAATCGTAATAAAGCGCACCGGGTTATTAGGCGCACTGTCAGCTTTTGAGAAAAATTGTGGTTTTTAGGTGCGCCTTATAGTGCGGAAAATACGGTACATACAATTGTATAGTTTGTCCGCACTTTTTGGTACATGTTATTTGTAGTTTAGTAGATAAGGCGACATGTCTTTCTACAGCCTGTGTATTGTCTTTAAAGCATTATTATTTTTGCTGATCTGCAAATATACTGCAGAGATATGTCATCCATGTGGCACATACGTGAAGGGAGGGTTGATTGGAAGAAAGTCTTAGTCGCTACCGTTTTTCTAGGCTTTTTACCGAAAAGGAATTTATCTTTTCTTTATCCTCTTAAAGGGACTGTTTGCAACTTGCTCAATGTTACTGTGGAGCATACTTGCCAACCTTGAGACCTCCGATTTCGGGAGGTGGGGGGGCGTGGTCGGGGTGGGGCGCGTGGTCGGGGGTGGGCGTGGTTGGGGGCGTGGTTAAGAGGGGAGGAGTATATTTACAGCTAGAATTCACCATGTCAAGTATTTCATATATATATATATATATATATATATATATATATATATATATATATATACATATATATATATATATATATATATATATATATATATATATATATATATATATATATATATATATATATATAAGAAATACTTGACTTTCAGTGAATTCTAGCTATATATACATATTTATATATATATATATATATATATATATATATATATATATATATATATATATACATACATATATATATATATAAATAAAAGAAATTCTTGAATTTCAGTGTTCATTTATTTACACATATACACACACATAACACTCATCTACTCATTGTTGAGTTAAGGGTTGAATTGTCCATCCTTGTTCTATTCTCTGTCACTATTTTTCTAACCATGCTGAACACCCTCTCTGATGATGCATTCTGCTTCGTATCCTTGTTGGGTGCGCAGTTGTGCACTGCACTCTCTAAAAGCCCTAGATGTTAATGTCACATATGCATGTACAGTAGATGGCAGTATTGTCCTGTTTAAGAGTGTCACAACATTTCTGCTTACGGCAGACGAACTGCTTTAAGGTAGACGAAAACGTGACAGCTGTTGTTGTGTGTTGTTGCCGCGCTGGGAGACGTTAATGAAACTGCCTAACAATAAACCCACATAAGAAACTAAAAACTCGCCCTCGATCATTCTACAGTTATAACCTGATTGGGCAGGCATGCTGTTTATATTGTGGGAAAGCGGACGTGAAAACAGGCTGTCGACACGTCACTCAGGTCCGCCTGAATTTCGGGAGATTTTCGGGAGAAAATTTGTCCCGGGAGGTTTTCGGGAGCGATTCCCTTACATTGGGTGTAGTTTACTTACTCAGAGCCGGAAGAGGTTGGGATTTAATGACTCCACTTTGGAAAGTTAGTGCTATCTAGGCAGCTATGTAAAGGTTACACACAGCACTTTTTACGAGTAACCTGTATTAATATTAATTCAATCACATACATTTTAAGTTAAAAACAATTCTTAGAGAATTATTGCCTCACCTAAGTCATGAACCTCACCGCAAGTCATTGCGAATCAGGTATCTCGCTCATTAGCAGACGAAATAAATTACTGGTTAACATGAAACAAGTCAATCTAAATTAAGTTTGGCAATAACTGGTGATTTATTTTTAAATCATTCTCCGAACACCCCTTTCCAGTCCCTGCTCTTTCTGTTGGATTAAAAAAGCCACCAAAAAAAGCACAGTTAATCCTGTAATGGCGCCTTACTTTGAAGACATAAATACCTGAATTTGTAGGTTGTAAGACTTGAGGGGTTGTTCTACCCCAAGTGTGCTTAAACCAAAGTGTTAGAAGTAGTTACAATAGTATGTAAGCAGGTGAGACAGTAGGGACCTGATTGCTTTCTCTCTGAAGTTTTCCATATAGCTCGTCGCAAAAGCATGAATACCTTGAAAGAACGTGCGTGTGTTTGTGTGCCACATTCCTCGTTTTAATCAGGATGTCTCGTATCTTTAGTCACATATTATAGTCAAATTCTATTGAACATATATTCATGTGATGCAAAACACCACATATAGTCTGGCTGCAGGGTAGACCTGTCTGCGTGTGTTTGTCTACTGTATCAGCGCTGAAAGACAATGAAGCACAGGAAGGCCCGGCTCCATGCTGTCCCTGAACGCAAACACACACACAAACACACACACACGCACACACTGTTAAAGCGCGGGGTGAGAAAGTGGAGGAAACGGGGACTAACTCGCAATCCTGTGACAACTTGCATAGAAAGGACAACTGTAGAAAGACACATCGAATGCAAGAGTCTCTTGTCTTTTTGGGTACCTCAATTAAAGTCCCTTAAAGTTCAATTATTTAAACTCTAATGCATCTGCCACATTAATTAATTAAAATAATGAATACTGTTTAAATCAGGGGTGTCAAATGTACGGCCCGTGATGAGTTTGCCGAGTGTAAAAATGAGCTGATTTTTTATTTTTTTTAACGAAAGAAACTACTGTTCTAAATGTGTCCACTGGATGTCACAATAGAAATTCTGTTAGGCAAGCAAACGGTTTATATCAGAGCCAAGCAAGAGGTACACAGTAAAGGGGTACTGTGGCTCCTCCTCCTTGACCCACACGAAACTTAAACCCTGTCATTTCATGTCCTGGAGGGAACCCACGCAGTCACGGGGAGAACATGCAAACTCCACACAGAAAGATCCCGAGCCCGGGATTGAACCCAAGACTATTCAGGACCTTCGTATTGTGAGGTAGATGCACTAACCCCTCTTCCACCGTGCTGCCCTAAATATTACATCCATCCATCCATCCATCCATTTTCGACCGCTTATTCCCTTCGGGGTCGCGGGGGGCGCTGGAGCCTATCTCAGCTACAATCGGGCGGAAGGCGGGGTACACCCTGGACAAGTCGCCACCTCATCACAGGGCCAACACAGATAGACAGACAACATTCACACTCACATTCACACACTAGGGCCAATTTTAGTGTTGCCAATCAACCTATCCCCAGGTGCATGTCTTTGGAGGTGGGAGGAAGCCGGAGTACCCGGAGGGAACCCACGCAGTCACGGGGAGAACATGCAAACTCCACACAGAAAGATCCCGAGCCTGGGATTGAACCCAAGACTACTCAGGACCTTCGTATTGTGAGGCAGACGCACTAACCCCTCTTCCACCGTGCTGCCTAAATATTACATATAAATCTTGAATCAAAATCTCAAGGTTAAATCTAAATAATATATCTAAATCTTAAATCTAAATATAAATGTCAGCGCTAAATGTTAATTCTAAATCTAAATCCATCCATCCATTCATCTTCTTCCGCTTATCCGAGGTCGGGTCGCGGGGGCAGCAGGGAAGCCCAGACTTCCCTCTCCCCAGCCACTTCGTCCAACTCCTCCTGGGGGATCCCGAGGCGTTCTCAGGCGAGCCGGGAGCGATAGTCTTCCCAACGTGTCCTGGGTCTTCCCCGTGGCCTCATACCGGTCGGACGTGCCCGAAACACCTCCCTAGGGAGGTGTTCGGGTGGCATCCTGACCAGATGCCTGAACCACCTCATCTGGCTCCTCTCGATGTGGAGGAGCAGCGGCTTTACTTTGAGCTCCTCCCGGATGACAGAGCTTCTCATCCTATCTCTAAGGGAGAGCCCCGCCACCCGGCGGAGGAAACTAATTTCGGCCGCTTGTACCCGTGATCTTGTCCTTTCGGTCATGACCCAAAGCTCATGACCATAGGTGAGGATGGGAACGCAGATCGACCGGTAAATCGAGAGCTTTGCCTTCCGGCTCAGCTCCTTCTTCACCACAACGAATCGATGCAGCGTCCGCATTACTGAAGACGCCGCACCGATTCACCTGTCAATCTCATAATCCACTCTTCCCTCACTTGTGAACAAGACTCCGAGGTACTTGAACTCCTCCACTTGGGGCAAGATCTCCTCACCAACCCGGAGATGGCACTCCACCCTTTTCCGGGCAAGAACCATGGACTCGGACTTGGAGGTGCTGATTCTCATCCCAGTCGTTTCACACTCGGCTGCGAACGGATCCAGTGAGAGCTGAAGATCTTGGCCAGATGAAGCCATCAGGACCACATCATCTGCAAATAGCAGAGACCTAATCCTGCAGCCACCAAACCAGATACCCTCAACGCCTTGACTGTGCCTAGAAACTCTGTCCATAAAGGTTATGAACAGAATCGGTGACAAAGGGCAGCCTTGGCGGAGTCCAACCCTCACCGGAAACGGTTCCGATTTACTGCCGGCAATGCGGACCAAGCTCTGACACTGATTATACAGGGAGCGAACCGCCACAATAAGACAGTCCGTTACCCCATACTCTCTAAGCACTCCCCACAGGACTTCCCAGGGTACATGGTCGAATGCCTTCTCCAAGTCCACAAAACACATGTAGATTGGTTGGGCAAACTCCCATGCACCCTCAAGGACCCTGCCGAGAGTATAGAGTTGGTCCACAGTTCCACGACCAGGACGAAAACCACACTGTTCCTCCTGAATCCGAGGTTCGACTATCCGGCGTAGCCTCCTCTCCAGTACACTTGAATAGACCTTACCGGGAAGGCTGAGGAGTTTGATCCCACGATAGTTGGAACACACCCTCCGGTTCCCCTTCTTAAAGGGGAACATTATCACAATTTCAGAAGGGTTAAAACAATTAAAAATCAGTTCCCAGTGGCTTATTTTATTTTTCGAAGTTTTTTTCAAAATTTTACCCATCACGCAATATCCCTACAAAAATCTTCAAAGTGCCTGATTTTAACCATCGTTATATACACCCGTCCATTTTCCTGTGACGTCACACAGTGATGCCAATACAAACAAACATGGCGGATAGAACAGCAAGATATAGCGACATTAGCTCGGATTCAGACTCGGATTTCAGCGGCTTAAGCGATTCAACAGATTACGCATGTATTGAAACGGATGGTTGTAGTGTTGAGGCACGTAGCAAAAACGAAATTGAAGAAGAAACTGAAGCTATTGAGCCATATCGGTTTGAACCGTATGCAAGCGAAACCGACGAAAATGACACGACAGCCAGCGACACGGGAGAAAGCGAGGACGAATTCGGCGATCGCCTTCTAACCAACGATTGGTATGTGTTTGTTTGGCATTAAAGGAAACTTAACAACTATGAACTAGGTTTACAGCATATGAAATACATTTGGCAACAACATGCACTTTGAGAGTGCAGACAGCCCATTTCAGGCGCGCTAAGAACATATATTTTTCCACGATTTCAGCACTCAGGTTAACCATACCTAAATAGACACAAAATACTGCATTACACAAGACTACCCGAATGTACTCGAATGATTGAAAAAAATAAATGTTTTTAAGCTATATTATTGGTAAACACAGTTTATGTATAATAATTTACGTAAAACCGCGAGTAATGAATAACGTTTTAATCAATTGATATATTCTGTAGACATACCCTCATCCGCTCTCTTTTCCTGAAAGCTGATCTGTCCAGTTTTGGAGTTGATGTCAGCAGGCCAGGGAAGCTAGGGTCGATATTCTTCTCATGATCATCTTCGGTTCATTCTTGCCATCTCTGTCGTAGCATAGCTTTCGTCGGTAAAGTGTGCGGAACAATCGACTGACCATTTTGTCGGCTTTCCCCACAACCTCGTATTTTGAACAAATTTCGTCCAATTTCTTGCCACTTTTGCATCTTTGGGCCACTGGTGCAACTTGAATCCGTCCCTGTTCGTGTTGTTACACCCTCCGACAACACACCGACGAAAGTGAGAAAATGGCGGATTGCTTCCCGATGTGACGTCACAGCTCTGAGAGCGAATAATAGAAAGGCGTTTAATTCGCCAAAATTCCCCCATTTAGAATTCGGAAATCGATTAAAAAATTATATGGTCTTTTTTCTGCAACATCAAGGTATATATTGACGCTTACATAGGTCTGGTGATAATGTTCCCCTTTAAAGAGAGGACCCACCACCCCGGTCTGCCAACCCAGAGGTACCGCCCCCTAAATCCAAATCCTAATTCTAAATCTTAAATCTGAATGTAAGCGCTAAACGTTAAATCTAAAGCTAAATGTTCATTTTAAATGTAAATATCAAATCTAAATCTAAATGTAGAATAAGGTTAGACTATTTTTTTGTTATATTCGTCACCCCATAATAATAATAACATGAGAGAAGACAAAGAGGGGAAGTAATTAAGCATCTAGGGGCATCAATGCCACTGTGTGGTGCGTTCAATGATGGGTAAGCTACTTGGAAAATGTAGTAAACTAAACTACAAATTACTCGGGATTAAATGTAGCTAAACTAAAGGGGAAGCTATCCCCGGAGAATTGTAGCAAGCTACAGCTCAAGCTACACAGCAAAAGTAGGTTCGGGAACCGTTGGTAATGGTTATGTGCAGTAAAACTTTTCATGAACTCAACTCACCTTAATGTGTGTTCCTAAATTTGTGTTGGACGTCTTAGATGAAGAGAACAGTTATGATTTTGGTTTACAGAGTGAACAACTAAAAACTAAGGTTTTGGGCATTGTTTTCTTTAAACTCATACATTTGTTTAAATAAGGCCAAGGACCCGCATTATTGTTGGTTTCCTACACGTCATCTTCATCACGAAAGGAAAAATCTAATCTGAGGCAGAGAATTCCTCTGCCAATTTCAAGTATGTTTCTTTTTTTTGAGTCGTCAGCTTGAAGCGTCCCTCTGTCTCCGACTCCCTCGTTGTCATGTGACATGAGTGCGTGTCTGTTATGATTTTGCTTACTATTATTGATGACCCGCCTTATTTTGCCTCTGATTGGCCAGTCCGTAATGTTTCGCCCTAACCTTAGCCAAGTGTGACTCATCAACATCAACCACTCATCATGGATTTCTCCGTATGTATGGACGTTCTCATTGTATTTTCTCCAAATTTTTTTGGCCTGGATTTGCAGTCCAATGTATCTTTGCAGCTAGTAGCTTTGATGTAATCTATGTAGCTACATGAGTCTAAAAGTAGCTAAGCTACAGAAAAACCTACTCTTTAAAAAAGTAGCTAAGCTACCGCCAAGCTACTGGAAAGCGTAGTTAAGCTACATAGCTTAGCGACATGTAGTTTGTTACAGCCCATCACTGGGTGCGTTGTATATAGGGCTGCAACTAACAACTAATTTAATAATCGATTAATCTGTCGATTATTACTTCGATTAATCGATTAATAATCGGATAAAAGAGACAAACTACATTCCTATCCTTTCCAGTATTTTATTGGAAAAAAACAGCATAGTGGCACCATACTGACACCATACTTATTTTGATTATTGTTTCTCCGCTGTTTGTAAATGTTGCAATTTATAAATAAAGGTTTATTTAAAAAATAAAAAAAATAAAAAATTTAAAAAAAAAGTAGCCTCTACGCATGCGCATAGCATAGATCCAACGAATCGATGACAAAATGAATCGCCAACTATTTTTATAATCGATTTTAATCGATTTAATCGATTAGTTTTTGCAGCCCTAGTTGTATAGAACAATTGTTTCTTTTAAAACAACAGAGTGGTAGAAGTGAGTCACGGGTGTCAAACTTCACACCCTGGTAAATGAGCTGGGGGGAAAAAAATCCTGATCTTAAATAGGCTGTGTGAAATTGGCTATTGCCATGGTGAAGGGTGATATTTCTATTTAGATCAAGAACTGCAAATCATGACGCTAATATTGTGGTTGTAGTTTACAATTATCACAATCAATAGTTTGGCTCTAAATAAGCATCCTAGAACGTATGGAAACACAATAATCTGATCGTGTTTGTTTTTTTCAAAATCGGACAAACACCCCTGGATTATGCGACTTTTCGTGTTGCGCATGCGCCAGTCTTAACAGCAGATATCATTCAATAAAAACATAAGCAACAATCGTAATGAAGAGGAAACTATTTATTTGCTTCACAACTTAAAATAACATTTTAAAGTGCAACAATTGGAGGAAAAAGACACAGATTTATTTAAGAAGGTAGCTAATGAAATGTAAAATGCCCGCTTCATTTGGACTCCCGAACGAAATACGAATGAGATGAAAGAGAACGAAGCATGTATATTAAAGGCGAATAATAAAGCGTACATAAACCTCATCACGTTGCATTTGTGCACTCCAAACTGATTAGCAATAACTCTGTGTGAGGGGCGTGGCCTGCGGACCTGATGCGAGGCGGATGTGTCGGGACCGGCTTCGAGATTAGCGACAGGTGAGTGGATGACACAGCTGAGTGTGTTTGTCTGATCACCTGTCGTTCTGTTAAAAGCAGCAGTCGGGAAGAAGAGTGGGAGGTGGAGCACGAGCGAGAGCGAGAGCGAGACAGACGAACAAAAAGACATTTACTGAAAAGCACAAGAAAGACTGAACATAAAACAGTGTTCAACCCTGAAAAGGAGCTGTCATGTCCATGATTGGGGTCCAGAAGAACCCGGAAGTAAGGGACTTCCACACTCTGTATTCCACACAACTGGCAAGATAGTCTAGAACAATAGCAACCTTCATCTAGAACAGTATCAGCCGTGGTACGAAGACTATTTTCCTTCGGATTTAAAACTCCTTCCATCAATCAACAGAGCCTTATGAATGAACTCGGAGACATTTTAAACTTTTGTTTCCATTATTCTCTGTCCGAAAACTATCCGCCGCCGTTTTTTCTTTGCTTCGGACCTGCATCCGCTCTGATACATTCTTGGTAGTAGCATCATGTTCGTAGTGCAATATAAGATAATTTCTTGATGAAGTCTACCATTTTACATCAGCATATCTGGGCATGACATTAAAGTGCATCCGGCAGTGGAGGCTCCTCTATGGGGTATTGGGGCACTAGGAGGTTAACCCCTTTACTACTGTTACCCCAGGTGGTCCTTGGCAAAGGCCTAGTACCTGACTGCCCCCTAGCCAGGGATACGGTGAAGACCTCAACGGCGGAGCAGGCGGAAAACTTTAGATGTAAGAATTACCACTACGGCTGCGATGGCGGAAGAAGGCACCCCCACATCCATGTGGGCCCAGTTATGGGGAAATAACAACCCAAGACCTCAACGGTGGAACAGGCGGAGGATGATTGCTAACCCTATGGAGCGTCACAACGGCTGGGACGGCGGATGAAGGCTGCAGCAGAAAAGGGTCTCCAGTCGTCTTGGACTCCATGCCACTGGACCCTGACCCGGATCTGTCAAGAATTGTGTGGTGACTGTCTGTGCACCAGTCTCCCCACGTTAAACAAAGTCACGCACAGGCATCCTCCATAAAGGGATACCCCCTACCAAGAGGATCGTCATACTCGCTTCGAGTGACCGCCGATGATGATGATGATGACTTATTAGAGACATATTATTCGTAAACTGTGTCAATATAACAGAGCGAGGCTGTTATACAGAGTTGCCGATACCTAGTGTGACGTCATAGGTTAACCGGAAAAGCAATACAATTATCCGCGCTAAAAGGAAATGAGCGCCCCCCAGTGTACGGGAGGCACATGGCGTATGACCAATAGTCACATTAGACAGAGTGCATGGACACTTGGACTTCACATGTTAGGTGTGAAAATATACAAAAACGAACTATTTGAGAAAATCAGATTAATTTAGTGTATAGTGATTGTAACAACAGACATATGTATTAGATCTTATAAGGTGGCACCATGACGTGTTTGAATGTTTTCTAAGGTGGCAAGCTGAAATGATAAGCATTCTGCTGCTATTAGATCGTAACAAATAATATTGGACAGATCAAAGCTGTGATAATAAAGACACATGACCAAGATAAACATAGTGTGGGGTGTCCTCCCCATAAGCACACAGCCCAGTTATATCACATTATATCTGCACACATGTGATGTCGGCGTGCGTGAATTCCATTGGGAGAATATCTTGTGTCCTTATCTTGTTTCGCTGCTGTTTATTTTAGGGCCCACCTCACATGCAGGCTGACTGGGGTGAAGGAGGCTCTCCGAAGCAGGTGTGCAAGCATAGTAGAAAGAAGGGCATCGCCCTGGCCAATATGATGAGAAAAGTTACAACTTTGTGGTTGGAGAACGACCTCAGGAATCTATTTTGCGGCCTTCTGATGTGACGACTGTAAATTGGCTTGCATATGTGAGGGTGAGATAGCAGTGCGGGGTGGGTGTGCATGCGGTAAACAGGCACAGATGCTGAGATTTCCACTCACCCTCCAGTTCCACGTTCATTACAAATCCGGCTAGAGCAAAGTGAATGTTAAGACGCTCCAAATTAACCCTGAGAGACCCAAGCAGTCTCAGCTGTCTGCCGTATCACTTTCCGTCCAAATGGTATGGATGAGGGCCCGACAACTGTCACCCTGACCTTGCCTCTCTTAAAGCACTCTCCCAACTCTCCCTGGACTTCGAGACAGGGTTAGACAAGTTGCATCCATTCATATACTCACTCTGACAGTCTGATATAAAATAGTCACTGCCGAGCAAATAGAGGCTAATACAGTTTATTATCTATTGCTCGACCATTTTCAAATGTCAAATGAAATTGCTGACTGTTTATAAGCCCAGAACTAGCAAATGGCACTGTGGTCGAAGCACATGTTACTATATTTTTTGCAATATAAACTTTATATTTAGTACAACACCTATATGATACAATTAAAACATTAATATGTATGAATAAACTAATTTCAAATGACAACTAATAGTAATTGGTGCCTAGCAACAAGTGAAAAAAAGTCTGACATAACTAAGAAAAATAATGGGACATTTGAGTTATTCAACTTTAGCAAATGTATATTTTTTCAATTTAGCCTTAGTGAATCAGAATTGATAATCTATGCCAGGGTCCCCCAAACTACGGCCCACGGGCCGGTTAGAGCCTGCCAGCGTCCAAAATCCGGCCCTCGGGAAGTCCCAGGTTAAAAAAAAGAAAGTACAATTTTTTTTTTTAATCACACTAGTGTGCCGTGAGATACAGTCTGGTGTGCCGTGGGAGATTATCTAATTTCACCGATTTGGGGTAAAAAATATTTTTTGTAAACCAGTAATTTTTCCTCTGTAAATGATGTGTTGTTGTTGAGTGTCGGTGCTGTCTAGAGCTCGGCAGAGTAACCGTGTAATACTCTTCCATATCAGTAGGTGGCAGCAGGTAGCTAATTGCTTTGTAGATGTCGGAAACAGAGGGAGGCAGCGTGGAGGTAAAAGGGTGTCTAATGCTTAAAACAAAAATAAACAAAAGTTGAGTGCCCCTAAGAAAAGGCATTGAAGCTTAGGGAAGGCTATGCAGAACGAAACTAAAACTGAACTGGCTACAAAGTGAACAAAAACAGAAGGCTGGACGACAGCAAAGACTTACTGTGGAGCAAAGATGGCGTCCACAATGTAACATCCGAACATGACATGACAATCGACAAAGTCCCCACGAAGAAGGATAAAAACAAAGTAGATGCGGGAAATATCGCTCAAAGGAAGACCTGAAACTGCTCCAGGAAAATACCCAAAAAAGAGAAAAAGCCACCAAAATTAGAGCTCAAGACAAGAACTAAAACACTACACACAGGAAAACAGCAAAAAACTCCAAATAAGTCACGGCGTGATGTGACAGGTGGTGACAGTACACTTACTTTGAGACAAGAGCTATATTGATGCATGCTTGGTTATGGTGTAAATTCATATCCAACAATTGCGACAATGACTTTTTACTGTCAACTGAGTTTCGTTGTTTAATGATTTCTGCTGGTGGTGTGCCTCTGGATTTTGTCAACACAAAAAATTTGGTTGAAAATCACTGTCCTAGACGTTCAGGCAAATCATATTGTCTAAAAATGCATTTTCCCATCGATAACATGACATCATTGCACTCGTCTGTATTGCAGTGTCGGGCGAGTGTGCAGCCAGTGCGCGCTCTTTCAGTCAATTAGTGCGCAAGGAATATACATACAGTAAATATATGTATATATGTATATATATATATATATATATATATATACAGTATATATATATAGTCCGGCCCCTGGACAAATTGTTTTAACCCACTGCGGGCGCCGAGTCAAAAAGTTTGGGGACCCCTGATCTATGCAATGTGCTACATTACTATTGGAGGAGTATTTGCATACATACTCAGAAGAAGACACTAAAGGCCTGATCCATTAAAGGTTTGCATGTATCAAAACATGTGCAAACTTGATAGCAGACGCAAAGCTAAGCTTGTGCGCAGAGGATTACGTCTCTGACAAAAATTAGCAAAACAGAGACCGAAATCAATTTAGCGTCTTTGCCTTCATGTATATGTAGAATATACTGAATATCAGAACCAGGGCCCTCGTAAAGGGGGAAAGGTGATGACAATTCTATGGGCCCACAGCCCGCTATAGGGCACACACAGACTCTGGTAGCCTGTGTGACAGTATGACTATGCATACACTGAACTAATATATATATATATATAATCCAAAATAAAACAACAAATCAACAAGTGGTCACAAAAGATAAAACAATGACGACGTCAGCCAAGACGTTTAAAGGAGGAGAAGGAGGAGGTTTGCATTAGTAATCATTTCATTGAGCAAAACTGATTACTGTCGGCCATAACGACACCAAAACAACACCAGCAACAAAACTACTATTTACTGTTGACTTTCTGTTGTAATTAGGGATGTCCGATAATGGCTTTTTTGCCGATATCAGATATTCCGATATTGTCCAACTCTTAATTACCGATACCAATATCAACCGATACCGATATATACAGTCGTGGAATTAACACATTATTATGCCTAATTTGGACAACCAGGTATGGTGAAGTAAGGTCCTTTTTTAAAAAAAATAATGAAATAAAACAAGATAAATAAATTAAAAACATTTTCTTGAATAAAAAAGAAACTAAAACAATATAAAAACAGTTACATAGAAACTAGTAATTAATGAAAATGAGTAAAATTAACTGTTAAAGGTTAGTACTATTAGTGGACCAGCAGCACACACAATCATGTGTGCTTACGGACTGTATCCCTTGCAGACTGTATTGATATATATTGATATATAATGTAGGAACCAGAATATTAATAACAGAAAGAAACAACCCTTTTGTGTGAATGAGTGTAAATGGGGGAGGGAGTTTTTTTGGGTTGGTGCACTAATTGTAAGTGTAGCTTGTGTTTTTTATGTTGATTTAAAAAAACAAAAACAAAAACAAAAAACTATACCGATAATAACAAAGCCGATACCGATAATTTCCGATATTACATTTTAAAGCATTTACCGGCCTGCCGATATTATCGGACATCTCTAGTTGTAATCACACCAAGACAAACAAACTATATGTCGTATCGACGGCAACCGCTTTCTCAGATAAGCGACATGGCCACAAAAACCGTAGGATAACTCCAAGACCACACATTAACTTTAACTGTTCGGTTGATTCAATGCGATACGACTTACACGCAACTAATGTCAGCATAGGTGGATTAATGAACGGGCCTACCGGGCCCAGGCCCAGGGGGCCAGAGGCCCCAAGGGGCCAGGCCAACTTGGCCCCGCGGCCGCGACGCATGCAAAACTACTTTTGCAAAAATAATAATCTTAGGCCCCAAGGGGCCAGGCCAACTTGGCCCCGCGGCCATGATCCATAGAGGGTCAGAGGCCCCAAGGGGCCAGGTCAACTTGGCCCCGCGGCCACGACCCACAGAGGGCCAGAGGCCCCAAGGGGCCAGGCCAACATGGCCCCGCGGCCATGATCCATAGACGGTCAGAGGCCCCAAGGGGCCAGGTCAACTTGGCCCCGCGGCCACGACCCACAGAGGGTCATAGGCCCCAAAGGGCCAGGCCAACTTGGCCCCGCGGCTGCGACCCACAGAAGGCCAGAGGCCCCAAGGGCCAGGTCAACTTGGCCCCGCGGCCACGATCCATAGAGGGTAAGAAGCCCCAACGGGCCAGGTCAACTTGGCCCCGCGGCCGCGACCCACAGAGGGCCTGAGGCCCCAAGGGGTCAGGCCAACTTGGCCCCGCGGCCACGATCCATAGAGGGCCAGAGGCCCCGAGGGGTCATGCCAACTTGGCCCTGATCCATAGAGGGTCAGAGGCCCCAAGGGGCCAGGCCAACTTGGCCCCGCGGCCACGATCCACAGAGGGCCAGAGGCTCTCAATCATTATTATCAAAGCTAATTCTCAAATTGGATCACACAACCTCACTCACATATTCTTTATCAATTATTAAAGGTTGTTTCTGAATTTTGATCACAGAACTTAATGCAAATATTCTTGATTGATTGGCAAAGCTCATTCTCAAATTTTGATTACACAACCTTACTGACAAATTATCATTATCAAAAAGCTCTATCTCGAATTTGGATCACAGAATCTCACTCAAGTATTCTTAGCTGTGCCCCTCCCCCATCGAGTCTTTCATAAACCGGTCTGTTCTTTTAGAATCTCCTCATTTGGTACTTTGAACTCGTGAGTGACTGCTCAAAATTTGGTTTCCTTTCCCTCAGTTCAGACTCAGAGATAATTTGAAATCATTCCACAAGAAGTTTAACGCGCACACACACACACGACACACACACACTTGAGTTGAGCATTACTTGGAAATTCTTATATTTTCCATTTTGCTGTTATTATCAGCATCTTCCCATTTTGTCCTTTTCTTTCAAAAAAGTTTACAGTCTGACATTTGTCACTGCTGTCAGTTAATAACTTTTTGGTCTTTGACCCATTTTGTCATTTTCTCGATTCGATCGTCACTGACCACTCTCTCCTGTCTGGCAGACATCGTTGCTGCCATCATAGCCAGCAAGCTGCCTGCAGATAGCAACATTTTGGTGTCCTTTGTGAAAATATTTAGAAAGTAGACAAAAGTACACAAAGTTGTACAACTATTATCTTTATGATCTTTTTGTTTGTTTGTTTGTTTCTCTGTTACTGTGTGTGGCCAATTAAGCGACTTTTGGCCATACCTGGCTGGTGACATTTAGCGACTTTCTGGTTGTTGTTAAAATTAATAATAGCAACAGTTCTCTTCATCTTAATGCAATTTATTGTGTCTGTCTCTCCACATTTTGCCATTAGGTACTTTGAGTTCTTGTTGGTCAGTCACTCTAAGGTACATTGTTGCTGCCATCATAGCTAGCAAGCTGCCTGCAGATAGCGACATTTTGGTGTCCTTTGAGAAATATTAAGAAAGAAGACAAAAGTACAAGACATTGTACAATTACTATCTTTTTAAAAATGATTTGTTTCACTGTCAGTGTGATTGAGCGACTTTACCGCTAGATTTCGCGTCTTTTGGCCATACCTGGCTAGCGACTGAAAACATCATTTAGCGACTTTTTGGTTGTGAAGATAAGTGGTAAAAGCAGATCTGCCTGTTGGTCTTCCCACATTTTGCCATTTGGTACTTTGCACTCTTGTTGGTCACTCCAAGGCATTCGTCCCTGCCTTCAGCTAGTCACTTGGCTCTTTTGGAATTTATTTCACTGTAATTGGCTCTCTCTTTCTCCTCAGTACAAATCAGTCTGTTCCCTTGCCATTCATCACTGACCACTCCGCTCTCCTGTCTGTCAGACATTGTTGCTGCATGCAGATAGCTTGGGGTCCTTAGTGAAAATATCAGAAGAGAAAAGTACACAATTATCTTAATCATCTTTTTTTATTCACTGTCAGTCCTTCAGTGAGTCCCAGTGTGTTGGCGATTAAGCAACGTTGGCATTCGATTTAGAGACTTTTGGCCATACATGACTGGCGACTCAAAACGTCATCTAGTGACTTTCGCTGTCTGAGTTTAGCATTGATTGGAAATCTGTTATCAGTTCTTATAGAAATCAGCTGATTTCTGCTTTTGACTGTTAATGCTAGATTGCTAGTTTTGAAAATTGCATCACTCACACACACACACACACACACACACACACACAGTTGGTTAAGCTGTTGTGATAGGCAAAGAGCCAATGTGCACAGAAAGAAGGGAAATATGGATCATAAACGTCTAAGTGGAGGAGCTAGAAAAAAAATTCAGCAAGAAAAGAAAAAAAAGGAATCAGTTTTACTTGAGAGTGTTCCAAATATCTCCAGCTTCTTCAGTACAAAGACATCTGCTGAAAGCAATTCTATAAATGCTACTGCAAATTCAGCTAAGGTTAGCAATGCACCTGAGCTAGCATGTAGCTCCCAAGATCCTGAGACCATTACAAGTGTACGCACTGAACCAAATGCTTCGGATGCTAATGATTCAACCAACTCAGCAGTAGCCAGTTGCTCGGATGAATGTGAGGTCACTGCACCTCTGGACAGCATAGAAAATGAGTTGAATCTTTCTTCAACACCATCTACAGTGACAACTCTACCTAGTGATCCCGCTAAATGGGCTGATACCCTCACTGAGTCAATGAAGGAAGTTCTTATTCAAAGAGGTGCAAAAGTCACAGCCATTATCCAGCTTCTGTGAGGAACAGTGGGCTAGGAGGAAAAACCCGATGCCTAAACAATGAACATTTTACTTCACACCTGCCCAATGGACAACGAGTACAAACAGAGTGGATGATGTACTCTCCCTCTACTGGTAATGTTTACTGCTTTGCATGCAAACTGTTTTCCCCAAAAACGCATTCTTTTGTGACAGGCTATTGGGATTGGAAACACTCAGAAAGATTTGGTGAACATGAGCGAAGTGCTGAGCACATAACCTGCATGCAAGCAGTCTTGAACCGCGCCACAGGTGCCACAGTTGATGCAGACCTGTTCAAACAGTTTCAGGCAGAGAGCAGCTATTGGAGGCAGGTGTTACAAAGAGTTGTTGCAGTCATTAAATTCCTTGCAGAAAGGGGCCTTGCATTTAGGGGTAAAAATGAATCGTTAGGGTCTCCTCTCAATGGGAACTACCTTGGTATTCTGGAGGTCCTGGCTGAATTTGATCCCTTTCTAAAGGATCACATCAGAAAGTTTGGGCAGATGGGTCGAGGTAATACCTCATATCTGTCCTCCACCATTTGTGAGGAATTCATTGAATTGATGGGTGCAAAAACCAAACAGGCTATAGCAGATGAACTGCAAGCAAGCAAATACTACTCTATCATTGTGGATTCAACCCCAGATTTATCTCATGTGGACCAATTGACATTCATATTCCGTTTTGTTAGCAAAGAGGGCAGTGTTGTTGAACGCTTTGTGGGTTTTGAGCCCATTACTAGCCATACAGGTGAAAGTTTGGCTAACTGTGTCATGTCTGTGTTGGAAAATCTAGGGTTAGAGCTGTCAAATTGCAGGGGGCAGGCTTATGATAATGCCAGCAACATGTCAGGGAGGTATAATGGGTTGCAGGCTCACTTAAAGAAAAGCAACCCATTAATACACTACATTCCATGTGCAGCTCACTCTTTGAATTTGGTGGGAGTCAACAGCATTGACAGATGTGGAAATGAAGTCTCTATGTATTTTGACTTGATTCAGTCTATTTACAACTTCACAACTGCATCCACACACCGATGGGACAGGGTATTTGGCAATTCCAACATAGATCTCACACTTAAAGCTTTATCCAACACGCGTTGGAGTTGCCGTGCAGAATCTACCAAAGCACTGTGGCAGAACTACAGTAAAATAAGAGCAGCACTACAGGGTATTTCCACTGATGACACAGAGAAACGAGACACACAAACTGAAGCTGACAGTCTAGTGCGGAAGCTGGATTCACTTGAGATGGCCTTCATGGCAGGCTTTTGGGACACTGTTCTGTCCAGATTTCAGGCCACAAGTCTGCAACTTCAAAAAGCAGACATGGACCTTGGTACAGCAGTTAGATTGCTGGAATCTCTGCGCACCTTTGTTCTCTCCCAAAGAGATCTATTTGATCATTTTGAGCAGAAAGCCTTAAACATGTTGGGTGGCACCCCATCTTACAGGGCTGAACGGACGAAGAAACATAAAAAGTTTGCTGATGAATCAGCATCCCCAGATGTTGTGCTTGAGGGAAGGCAACTGTTTCAAATAGAGACATTTATTGCCTCTATTGATCAACTGAGTTCAAGCCTTAATCACCGTCTGGAGGCCTACAAACATCTGAACAATTTGTTCAGTGTCCTTTTCTCTTTGGATACAGAGTCCAATGCTTCAGTTCTTCACAAGGCCAAGATTCTCACTGAATCATACTCATCTGACCTCAATGAAAGTCTTGGACAGGAGCTTATACAGTTCAAATCTTTTATACAGCTCAACAACACTGATGAGGAGAGGACCCCTTCAGGACTGCTCAAAACAATAATACATTTTGGACTACAGCCTACGTTTCCTAATACATACATTGCACTACAGATTTTTCTCACTACCGGTCAGTAACTGTGAGGGAGAACGCTCATTCTCTCTTTTGTCAAGAGTCAAAAATGAACTGTGCACAAGAATGACTCAGAAAAGATTAAATGCGTTATCTCTAATGGCAATTGAGAGTGAGCTGACAAGAGAGTTGGACTTCAATGATGTGGTGGATGATTTTGCGAAATTGAAAGCACGAAAGAAACCCCTTGCTTAAAGGTGCACTGTGTAAGATTTTTAGGTTGTTATTTCCAGAATTCACCCATTCACTAATGTTAGGCTACCTGTTTTCATGAATACTTACCACCACCATAAAATTCTAAGTATCCATTATGACTGGGAGAATTGCACTTTCGCCATTTCTGGGAACTGTCTGTCACCTGGATTCTGAAGATAGGATTGACTTTAGGCAGAAGCTTGGTGCTTTCTCTGGCAAACTGAACCTCAAGCTTCATTCTCTGCAGCTTTGCATTCTTGTTCAGACTTTCATCGACAAGGAACTTTTCAACTTCCCCACTATCGTGAAGGGGCCACCAAAAGATTTCAGTGTGTCCAGCATGTCTAGTCTCTTCTTCTCCTGTCTTTGAGCCATCTCTTGTTTCTCGTCAGTCCAACTCTCGAATTTTGCCTTCATGAGTTTACTCCAGTTGAGTTCAACCTCTCTTTTTGCTTGTGCTGCTGCCTTGAAACCTCTGAAGCTCCTGGCTCTTCTGTAAAATTATTGACCTATTGACTGCGTTCAGTGTGCCCAACTTCTTCAGTCTGTAGTCCACCTTGCCACATTGTCTCTCCATCCCAATGTTGTGCACAGGGGTGCCATCAATGTTACTAGCCTGTTCACTGACAGGGTCCATTGGGAAGGTCTCCTCATCCATCCCATAGTCCATCCTCTGCCTGGCCAGGACAGTCTTCAGATGGGGCAGCATGAGATCTGTCAGCTGCTTCACTTCATCCAAGTATTCGGCAGCCACGTCTGACACTGAGTTCAGGACATGTCCAGTGCCTGTCCAGCCACTATAGCATTCTTGCTGTCTACATCCAGATCCACCATGAAACTCTGTAGCACTTGCTCCATCTTCATATCGGCCTCCGCCAACCGCATCACTTTATTCATGGCACTGCTGAAGCCCAGTGTAGTGTGGGTGCCACAAAAGATCTGCCCTGCTGGTTTTTCCAAGTTGTTCATCTCTGCCAACAGCTTTGAAAAGCCTTTGTTGTGCTCTGTGCTGTCAGTCATATGTGCATCTACAAGTTTATAAACATCCTCCACATTGACTCCTCTGACCGACGCCAGTATTTCGAACCCCATATCCACTTGCATTTCTATGTCCTCAGTGGTCTCTCGGTGAATGGGTAAGACAGGCAGAGGAAATGGGCTATCTTGACCTGCATGCAGCCCTTGTACCATGAACTGGCCTACACCTTTCTTTGTGGTGCTCTCCAATGCATGTGTTATCATTTTACCTTTCTCCTTCTCCTCCTCAAGCTTTCCCACAAAATAGATACAGACTTTGAGCCTCAATTTGCTGCACAGCTGCCGTTATGCCAAAGTGTTTTCCTAAGATATTATTTTATTTTTAATGATAGAAGGGAGGAAAAGGGGGCAAAAATCATGTCCAATTTAGTTTTTTGGGTGGGGTGGGGGGTTTATTTCATGATAGGTACCAACTTCCAATACATAATATCTCTCAAATGACCCAATGCACCATCACTGAAGTGGGCGTAATCATTTTCCAAAATTTTTATTTTTAGGCCATTTATCCCCTCCCCCTACCTGTGTCTGTGTGAAACCTGTGCTTGTCTGTGTGGTATACCTAATAGTGTGTGTGCAGTATGTGCACTCTTCTGTACAGTACAGTGTGCATGTCTGTTCACAGTATACAGTATTTCTTGCATAGTGCGTGCGTGTGTGTGCGCGTGCACGCGCGGGGTTGAGGGGCCAAGACCATGTCAGGCCCAGGGGGCCAAAATTTCTTAATCCGCCCCTGAATGTCAGTAGCAGCGCGTTATGAGTGCGTGTTGCTGTTTTTCAGGTTAGCTTATAGCAGCAAAAGCCTTTAAAAGATTTAAGTGCTGCATGCTAAATCCTATTTTAGCAAAAAAAAAAAAAAAAGTTGCCAGTTAATTGTAGAGCAGCGGTGTGACTGTGCAGGTGTGTTACACGGTAGTGTTACACAGTGCTCAAGTATGCGCCCATCAGAGGCTGCATTGAATTGAATTGCATTGAAGTCCTACTGAGTAAATAATAAACATTATTATAATAATCAAGAGGAGCCAGATGAGGTGGTTCGGGCATCTGGTCAGGATGCCACCCGAACGCCTCCCTAGGGAGGTGTTTAGGGCACGTCCGACCGGTAGGAGGCCACGGGGAAGACCCAGGACACGTTGGGAAGACTATGTCTCACGGCTGGCCTGGGAACGCCTCGGGATTCCCCAGGAAGAGCTGGACGAAGTGGCTGGGGAGAGGGAAGTCTGGGCTTCCCTGCTTAGGCTGCTGCCCCCGCGACCCGACCTCGGATAAGCGGAAGAAGATGGATGGATGGATAATAATTAATAATTACTGAGTAACTCAATAATGACCTTCGTTAGATGCTCATAATTAGAAATCTTGAGCATGAAGGTTAGTTAGGTTATCATGATGGGTTCAATGTGGTCTTCTAAAATGTGTAATTAATGGGAAATTTCACTAGCCTAAATACAAAATTGTTAATACTACAAATAATACACACTTTACATAATAATACTCCGAATTGTGAAGTGGTTAATCTTTAAAAAAAAAAAAGGAAACAAATTGGGTGTATTACACCAGGCACCGTCAAGAACACTAAAAAACAAGAAAATTGAAGGTGGTAATGAATGAGGTAGAGAAGCCCACAGCGATACGCTTTCAGAGCGCCCAGAATTCCTAGCAACAGCCCTGATTAGAACGGCCACAAGACTGGGAGGAGGAGATGCAAATGTAATCATTTAGCTCTCTCAATGTGATTTATCAAGACTACAACTGTTCTGCGACCACTGTTTTCTGTCTATATTTAGCACGTCTAGTAAGTACGTGCAAACTGTCTCAGTTACGCACAAATGGCTATGAGAATGGATGGGATTGTGCTGCAAAGACAGAAAAATAAAAGAGAGAATATTCTATCTGGCGTGTCAACATAATTGTACTGTCAGAAGTGCAAATATTAGACATATCGTGTATTCAGCAATATCATTTTGAAATTGTATAGCTGCTGGATGACAACAGAGGCTGATTAAAACATTTTTTTGTAATGGTGTTCATTTTTTTTTAATGATTGGAGATACATCATATATACAAAAAAACTTCTTGCAATATACACATTCTTGAACCCGGATCATTACCGATAGACCATAACAACAGTGCAGCGCCTCCCATAGGGCACCTTCAGCATGCTACAAGTAGGTTCTGCTAAATCACGCTTCAATATAGCCTAAAAAAGGTGAACTGTGAAACTAAAATCTGCACAATTCATGGTAAAAAAAAATCAGCAGCTGCGGTTGCCAGGAATTCACCGTAAAACAAATTAGGGACAATTTTAGTGTTGCTGATCAGCCTATCCCCTATTTACTACAGTGATAAACTATTTTGGATTTTACTGTGTTTTACTGTTGCTAATTAACAATTGCCGTAGTTTTTACAGTATTATTTTAAAGTGTGGTTCATTTTATATGTGTGTGCTGCATGTCAACAACATGACGAAAAGCCACAGGTTGGGCCATATGATTTAATAATTTTGGAGGGAACTTAGTATTTCCATGCTGACCGCCGTTAAACGCGCAAAACCCTCATTTAAATTGGGCGGTATGCACCATTTTTGCACTTGTTGTTAATTGTACACACAGTCTTAGTAGATCACCAGCAACACCTCCACTAATAGTACACACAATTTTATAGTTAGCACACACTATTAAGCACTTGTTATTTGAGTATAAGTAGACCAGGCCAGTGGTTGGCAAGCCACCAGTTTTCATTTAAAGGCCTACTGAAATGCGATTTTCTTATTTAAACGGGGATAGCAGGTCCATTCTATGTGTCATACTTGATCATTTTGCGATATTGCCATATTTTTGCTGAAAGGATTTAGTAGAGAACATCGACGATAAAGTTCGCAACTTTTGGTCGCTGATAAAAAAGCCTTGCTTGTACCGGAAGTAGCAGACAAGTAGCGTGACGTCACAGGTTGTGGAGCGCCTCACATCCGCACATTGTTTACAATCATGGCCACCAGGAGCGAGAGCGATTCGGACCGAGAAAGCGACGATTTCCCCATTAATTTGAGCGAGGATGAAAGATTCGTGGATGAGGAAAGTGAGAGTGAAGGACTAGAGGGCAGTGGGAGCGATTCAGATAGGGAAGATGCTGTGAGAGGCGGGTGGGACCTGATATTCAGCTGGGAATGACTAAAACAGTAAATAAACACAAGACATGTATATACTCTATTAGCCACAACACAACCAGGTTTATATTTAATATGCCACGAATTAATCCCGCATAACAAACACCTCCCCCCTCCCGTCCATATAACCCGCCAATATAACTCAAACACCTGCACAACACACTCAATCCCACAGCCCAAAGTACTGTTCACCTCCCCAAAGTTCATACAGCACATATATTTCCCCAAAGTCCCCAAAAGTTACGTACGTGACATGCACATAGCGGCACGCACGTACAGGCAAGCGATCAAATGTTTGGAAGCAGCAGATGCATGCGTACTCACGGTACCGTGTCTGCGCATCCAACTCAAAGTCCTCCTGGTAAGAGTCTCTGTTGTTCCAGTTCTCCACAGACCAATGATAAAGCTTGACTGTCATCTTCCGGGAATGTAAACAATGAAACACCGGCTGTGTTTGTGTTGCTGCAGTTGGCCGCAATACACCGCTTCCCACCTACAGCTTTCTTCTTTGCTGTCTCCATTGTTCATTGAACAAATTGCAAAAGATTCACCAACACAGATGTCCAGAATACTGTGGAATTTTGCGATGAAAACAGACGACTTAATAGCTGGCCACCATGCTGTCCCAAAATGTCCTCCACAATCCGTGACGTCACGCGCTGACGTCATCATACCGAGACGTTTTCAGCAGGATATTTCGCGCGAAATTTAAAATTGCACTTTAGTAAGCTAACCCGGCCGCATTGGCATGTGTTGCAATGTTAAGATTTCATCATTGATATATAAACTATCAGACTGCGTGGTCGGTAGTAGTGGGTTTCAGTAGACCTTTAAAGGCCCTTTTGTACGTACTGTATATCAAACGGTTGGCTGAATAAAAATATTCTATGGTAGTGTGTAAACATTCTAATGTTTAACATTTTTAAGATAAAAATTCGTAAACACAGTATCATTGTTTTGCTTTTGAAAAAGTGCGTCTGAACGCCTCCCTAGGGAGGTGTTTAGGGCACGCCGCGACCCAACCTCGGATAAGCGGAGGAAAATGGATGGGGTCTCATATTTTTGAAAAAGCTAGACATATATCATTTTGAATCATGACGCGCATGGGGAGCATCATAACCCTTATGACTCAAATTTTCAACCCAACTATACGCCAGGTACAGTATTGGAAATCATACTAGTAGGTGGTATCCAAATGAGAGTGTATTCTTACGTAAACGTGCTTTGACATAGGTAGACGACCACTAAATAAGGCATCTGTTGGCAATCATCGGCACAGATTTTATTTTGAACTTTCCTGTAATTGATAAAGTTGTCAAGCTGTGGCGTGAAAGAGACGACAAGGCAAACTCCCGGACTGGATCCGGAAATCTGTTTCATGACAGACATGACACAAGCTTCAGTCGTCCAATGATTAAAATCTGTGCTTGAACGTGAGAGGTTCTTGTTGACAGCGAGGCTCGAGCAACTACACCGAACACTAGCCGAGAGCCATCAATTAAAGTCAGAACTGTGACTTCCCATTAGAGTGATACCCGAGCTGGGCTACTGCTGATTTCGAGCAAGGCCGAGCGAGGCAGGCAGGAGGAAGATCCTCAAGGGGATGCTGGAGAGTGTGTGAAGCAGCAGCCTTGCGTGCTGTCGGTCCGCCGCCCAAGAGCGAGGCACATGGTGCCAACAGCTGCCTCGGTGAAACGCTAACCCCTCTAAATGCGCCGGCCGGTAAACAACACTGGGCCCGACACATGCCAACGGGGGAGTCGGGGTGAGGAAGGGGTTAGGAGGGCAAATGGGGCAACCCAGCTGACGCCGTGGAGAAAGGAGAATTGACCCCCAGTGAAATGGCTTATTAAAGCGTGGCAGTCACCATACCGGGGGGCCAAAGCTGGACAAGATAGTGAGGGAAACTCGAAACCCAAGTTGGCAAACAACTCCGGGCAGACCTCAAGCCGCAGTCAGTTTGTGCGGCATTTGAAAAATGGCATTACAATTTGGGCTGATACCACTTTTAGGATACGCGTTAACAATTTTGCACGACTGAAGGGTCCATAATTTAATTGGTTGAAATCGAGCTGACACGCCTGGATAATGTGCTTCAAGTGTAGCAAGTAAACAAAAAATCAGACCAGCGGAAGGTAGATGACAAACTAGCATTGAACATCGAGCATCAATGGGAATCGGGTATTACATTACATTCCCAAATGATTAATCATATTACGCCTATACTGGCTCACCTGCACTGGCTTCCTGTGCACTTAAGAAGTGACTTTAAGGTTTTACTACTTACGTATAAAATACTACACGGTCTAGCTCCGTCCTATCTTGTCGATTGCATTGTACCATATGTCCCGGCAAGAAATCTGCGTTCAAAGAACTCCGGCTTATTAGTGATTCCCAGAGCCCAAAAAAAGTCTGCGGGCTATAGAGCGTTTTCTATTCGGGCTCCAGTACTATGGAATGCCCTCCTGGTAACAATTAGAGATGCTACCTCAGTAGAAGCATTTAAGTCCCATCTTAAAACTCATTTGTATACTCTAGCCTTTAAATAGCCCCCCTGTTAGACCAGTTGATCTGCCGTTTCTTTTCTTTTCTCCTCTGCTCCCCTTTTCCTTGAGGGGGGGGGGCACAGGTCCGGTGGCCATGGATGAAGTGCTGGCTGTCCAGAGTCGGGACCCGGGGTGGACCGCTCGCCTGTGCATCGGCTGGGAACATCTCTGCGCTGCTGACCCGTCTCCGCTCGGGATGGTGTCCTGCTGGCCCCACTATGGACTGGACTCTTACTACTATTATGTTGGATCCACTATGGACTGGACTCTCACAATATTATGTCAGACCCACTCGACATCCATTGCTTTCGGTCTCCCCTAGAGGGGGGGGGGTTACCCACATATGCGGTCCTCTCCAAGGTTTCTCATAGTCATTCACATCGACGTCCCACTGGGGTGAGTTTTTCCTTGCCCGTATGTGGGCTTTGTACCGAGGATGTCGTTGTGGCTTGTGCAGCCCTTTGAGACACTTGTGATTTAGGGCTATATAAATAAAGATTGATTGATTGATTGATTGATTGATTAAACGATGATTCCTATTTTTTATACTCCATTAAAGTTAAAGTCCCAGCGATAGTCATACACACACTAGATGTGGTGAAATTATCCTCTGCATTTGACCCATCCCCATGTCCACCCCCTGGGAGGTGAGAGGAGTAGTGAGCAGCAGCAGTGGCCACGCTCGGGAATCATTTGGTGATTTAACCCCCAATTCCAACCCGTGATGCTGAGTGCCAAGCAGGGAGGCAATGGGTCCCATTTTTGTTGTCTTTGGTATGACTCGGCCGGGGTTTGAACTCATGACCTTCCAGTCTCAGGGCGGCCACTCCAACCACAAGGCCACTGAGCAGGTTTTATGGCAGGTTGTGGCAAATAAACTAAATTTTTTATTGTAATCAAAGAGGGATTGGGCTAATCATATTACACACAGGAGAAAAGCAAGCAGGAGGAGGCAAGTTAATAGCTAACCTCGCTTGAAACAACACGAGAAATAAGTGTTCCATAAAGTTTAGGACAGTGGTTCTTAACCTTGTTGGAGGTACCGAACCCCACCAGTTTCATATGCACATTCACCGAACCCCTCTTTAGTGAAAAATAAAATGTAGGTTTTTTTTTCAAATTCAAGACAAAGTTATATGTTTTTGGTAACACTTTAGTATCGGGAACGTATTCTAAGTGACAAAGACTTAATTTACAGTTTTTTTGGACACTAGGAGAACATATTCTAAGTAACAAAGACTTACTTTAGAGTTATTTGGTTAAGGTTAGGGTTAGGGCCAGGGTTAGAGGGTTAGGGTTATAATAAGGCCATGCCGAATAAGGCATTAATAAGTACTTAATGACTAGTTAAGAGCCAATATGTTACTAATTTGCATGTTAATAAGCAACTAATTAATGGTGAATATGTTCCTCATACTAAAGTGTTACCATGTTTTTTTTACTGGTGCACAAAATGAACCGTGCACGAACATCACCTTGTTCAAAGAACAAAACCAACAATGCATAAACTCACAACAAATTACACACCTGCAAATCAGTGTGACTTCTGCTGTTACCTTATCCATAATACGCCGATAGGGAGAAGTTTGTATTTACACGATGAGTCGGGGGTGTTTTGACCTGCGCCGAACCCCTTAGCCTGACTCACCGAACCCCTAGGGTTCGATCGAACCCAGGTTAAGAACCACTGGTTTAGGAAGTGTAGATGGAAGTGCGTTGCAACATAATTAAGCGGATATCAACAAGTGGATGAATAAGTCCAGAAAGAGACTAATATAACTGTTGGGCTGCTCTTTTGCTGTTTAGGGACCACGTAAGGGAAGACAGCTTGAGCCATAAATTGAAACGATCGGGTCGCATGGTTTTGCGGAGGTCGTTCTCCCAGGATGCAGACGGACAACTCCTGACGAAGCGTGCAGGTAGGAAATGATTTATTAGTATAAATCAGGGGTAGGGAACCTATGGCTCTAGAGCCAGATGTGGCTCTTTTGATGACTGCAACTGGCTCTCAGATAAATCCTAGCTGACATTGCTTAACACGATAAGTAATGAATAATTCCGCTGGTCATCACAGTGTTAAAAATAACCATGTATCAACCAGACTACAAAGCCATCAGAAAAACCATGCAGCATTAATGGTAAGAAGTATTTTATTTATTATTGGTTACTTTCTGAATAACAATGTCATTAAAAAGAAAAAGAGACTTATTATACTCTAAAAATGTTGGTCTTACTTAAAAATGCACGCATTTAGTTGTATTCAGAGTTAAAGAATATTATATGGCTCTCACGGAAATACATTTTAAAATATTTGGCTTTCATGGCCCTCTCAGCCAAAAAGGTTCCCGACCCCTGGTATAAATCATACAGGAACAAACAAAGGCGTGTCAATAGCGCAGGAGCCAGCATACAAAGAGGAATCAAACTATAGCCGTCGTTAGCTGTTGCTTGTAGCAAACAAGGAAACCAGACTGAGTGATGGGAAAAGGCAAGACTAAATGGCTCTCTGATTAGCGCTCGGAAACAGGTGAGCGTCCCGAACATTAATCAGGGACAGGTGAAAACCATAAATAACCATGGCAACCAAGGAAACACAAAACAGGTGTGCTGAAACAGAACTAAGCCAACAAGAGACAAAACGTAAGCAAACTATGATCCGGGCTACGGATCATAACATAAATACTAGGTTGATATCAAGGACAATATCAGTATATTATCGATACTAGAGTGATTAGATCGATATTTTCTTTTTCTCAATATCTATTTCATTGTTGTTGTTTTTGGTAATATTTACAAACTGGGCAAATCCCTGGACACAGGAGGATTTTGTGGGTAAACAGTGTCAATATCACACACCATAAATACATTTGAGAAATTGCAGTTAATACATGTGATCGGCATCAAACGATTTTAGGAAATGCAAACAAAGCAAACAGATTCAATACCATCAAAAAATGTGGATATACTGTGATAGCATTTCTCTCTCTCTGATCGTCCTCAGACAAGCCTTCCATCGTTGTTTCCAGTCATCCCCCTTCTCCGCACATCCGGCCAGTTCATTGGTGCGTTGCGCTCCTGCATCTTTCTGGAGTACATCCACAAATGTTACATGTGTTGATTCCCACAGCATCAGTGTGTTGGCTGGCAGCTCCTGGTGTCTTTGGCAGTGTTCTGCGAGTATTAACCCCTGGCTGCTATTTTGTTGCTCATCCTGAATACTCCAGTATACAGATTTTCGTTGGTAACATGTGCGCCCTTGTTGATTGCGTGAACATGGGAACATCTCTTATTACAATTGGTTAATAATATGCTAAATCTTAATGTCAGATGCAAACAGACAGGATGTTACTAACGTATTGGGTGCCAAATGCTAAAGTTCAGTCACACTTTTCTCGCAGATATATTTGTCAGATTTAACTTACATTTCTCAGATTTAGATAATTTTCATAACACTTAAGTTTAAATGAAATGCTTACTCTAATATTATCTTAAATCTAAACCTACCGTATTTTCCGCACTATAAGGCGCACCTAAAAACCACAATTTTTCTCAAAAGCTGATAGTGCGCCTTATAACCCGGTGCGCTTTATTACGATTCATTTTCATAAAGTTTCGATCTCGCAATTTCGGTAAACAGCCGCCATCTTTTTTCCCGGTAGAACAGGAAGCGCTTCTTCTTCTACGCAAGCAACCGCCAAGGAAAGCACCCGCCCCCATAGAACAGGAAGCGCTTCTTCTTCTACTGTAAGCAACCACCCGCCCCCGGAAGAAGAAGAAAAAACGCGCGGATATCACCGTACGTTTCATTTCCTGTTTACATCTGTAAAGACCACAAAATGGCTCCTACTAAGCGATCCGGTTCATAAAAAGACGCAATCTCTCCATCCGCACACGGATTACTACCGTATTTCACAGCAACTGATATTCCTGTGAACCGCACTGTGGAACGGGAGCACGTACGGTGAATATTCGCACCACAGGGAATGAGAAGTCATCCTTCACTGTGGTTCTAGCTTGCCATGCTAACTTCCACCCATGGTGATATTCAAAAGGAAGACCTTGCCAAAAGAGACCTTTCCAGCCGGCGTCATCATAAAAGCTAACTCGAAGGGATGGATGGATGAAGAAAAGATGAGCGAGTGGTTAGGGGAAGTTTACGCGAAGAGGCCGGGTGGCTTTTTTCACACAGCTCCGAAGGCGAACACACCTTCACTAAGACGGGCAGACAGCGCCGGACGACATACGCCAACATTTGCCAGTGGATCGTAAATGCCTGGGCAGATATTTCGGTCACAACTGTGGTCCGAGCTTTCCGGAAGGCAGGATTCACAGAACTGCTGCACAACAACAGCGACACTGAATCCGATGATTTCGACGAGACGGAGCCGGCCATTTTTGGATCCCACGCTTGCGCAACTTTTCAATTCGGACACCGAAGACGAAGAATTCGAAGGATTTACGAATGAAGAATAACTTCAGAAGGTGAGCGCTATGTTTATTTTGTGTGTTGTGACATTAACGTTCGAGCAACATTATGTTGCTATTGCTCTACACCATTTTGAATTTTACTATGTTTGTGATTGCACATTTGCGTACATTTTGGGACAGAGTTGTTAGAACGCTGGTTTTCAATATATTATTAAAGTTTGACTGAACTATCTGACTGTTTTTTTGACATTCCCTTTAGCGCAGCGTAGGCGCGGCTTATAATCCGGGGCGGCTTATTGGTGGACAAAGTTATGAAATATGTAATTCATTGAAGGTGCGGCTAATAATCCGGTGCGCCTTATAGTGCGGAAAATACGGTAAATCTTATATTCAAACCTAAATGTTGAATCGAAACCTAAATGTTAAATCTAAATCTAAATGTAAAACCTAAATCTAAATGTGAGCACTAAATGTTAAAAGTGAGTGGTAAATGTGAAATTTAAACCTAAATGTTGACTCTACATGCTAAATCAAAACCTAAATCCTAAATCTAAACCTAAATGTTAAATCTAAGCGTAAATCTTAAATCTAAACCTACATGTTAAATCTAAATATTGAATCCAAACCTAAATCTTAAAGGCCTACTGAAACCCACTACTACCGACCATGCAGTCTGATAGTTTATATATCAATGATGAAATCTTAACATTGCAACACATGCCAATACGGCCGGGTTAGCTTACTAAAGTGCAATTTTAAAGTTCGCGCAAAATATCCTGCTGAAAACGTCTCGTTATGATGGCGTCTGTGCGTGACGTCACGGATTGTGGAGGACATTTTGGGACAGCATGGTGGCCAGCTATTAAGTCGCCTGTTTTCATCGCAAAATTCCACAGTATTCTGGACATCTGTGTTGGTGAATCTTTTGCAATTTGTTCAATGAACAATGGAGACAGCAAAGAAGAAACCTGTAGGTGGCAAGCGGTGTATTGCGGCCGACTGCAGCAACAACACAAACACAGCCGGTGTTTCATTGTTTACATTTCCGGAAGATGACAGTCAAGCTTTACCATTGGCCTGTGGAGAACTGGGACAACAGAGACTCTTACCAGGAGGACTTTGCGTTGGATATGCAGACGCGGTACCGTGAGTACACATGCAGCTGCGGCTTCCAAACATTTGATCGCTTGCCCGTATGTGCGTGCCGCTATGTGCATGTCACGTACGTAACTTTTGGGGACTTTGGGGAAATATTTGTGCTGTATGAACTTTGGGGAGGTGAACGGTACTTTGGGCTGTGGGATTGAGTGTGTTGTGCAGGTGTTTGAATTGTATTTGCGGGTTATATGGATGGGAGGGGGGAGATGTTTGTTATGCGGGATTAATTTGTGGCATATTAAATATAAGCCTGGTTGTGTTGTGGCTAATAAAGTATATATATATATATATGTCTTGTGTTTATTTACTGTTTTAGTCATTCCCAGCTGAATATCAGGTCCCACCCGCCTCTCACAACATCTTCCCTATCTGAATCGCTCCCACTGCCCTCTAGTCCTTCACTCTCACTTTCCTCATCCACAAATCTTTCATCCTCGCTCATATTAATGGGGAAATCGTCGCTTTCTCGGTCTGAATCGCTCTCGCTGCTGGTGGCCATGATTGTAAACAATGTGCAGATGTGAGGAGCTCCACAACCTGTGACGTCACGCTACTCGTCTGCTACTTCCGGTACAGGCAAGGCTTTTTTATCAGCGTCACAAAGTTGTGAACTTTATCGTCGATGTTCTCTACTAAATCCTTTCAGCAAAAATATGGCAATATTGCGAAATGATCAAGTATGACACATAGAATGGACCTGCTATCCCCGTTTAAATAAGAAAAATGCATTTCAGTAGGCCTTTAAATCTAAACCTAAATGTTAGATATAAATCTTGATTCTAAATGTTAAATCTCAACCTAAATCTTAAATCTAAACCTAAATGTTAGATATAAATCTTGACTCTAATAGTTAAATCTCAACCTAAATCTTAAATCTAAACCTAAATCTTAAATCCAAACCTAAATCTTAAATCTCAACCTAAATCTTAAATCTAAACCTAAATCTTAAATCCAAACCTAAATCTTAAATCTCAACCTAAATGTCAAATGTAAATCTCAAATATTGCAGCTGAGAGGTGTTGGATTGGTGGAACAGCGGTGACATTTAGATTTTGATTTAAGATTTCTGTTTAGATTTAAGATTTAGGTTGAGATTTAACATTTAGGTTTAGATTTAACATTCAGCACTCAAATTTAGATTTAGGATTTATATTTAACATTCAGGTTTAGATTTAACATTTAGCGCTCACATTTCGATTTAGATTTTGACTTAAGATTTAGGTTTAGATTTAACATTTAGCACTCATATTTAACATTTAGCGCTCATATTTAGATTTAGATTCAACATTTATATTTAGACTCAACATTTAGGTTTAGATGTAACATTTAGTTAAGATTTTAATTCAAACTTAAATGTGATGCAATTTTGCTAAATCTGAGAAAAGTGAGTTAAATTTGAGAAATATATCTGCTAGAAAAGTGTGACTGAACTTTTACATTACACACCCCATACTAACCTGTGTTAATATCATGGGAACATTTCTTGCTTCAATACATGTTTGCTTAAGTTCACAATCTTAATGTGCAGGACGAAATGCTAAAGCTGGTACCGGCAGCAAGATAGTACCAAAAGACGTCTAGTCATGGTTTTGCATTGTTTAGCAAGCAGGCCCATATTTTAAAACGAGAGAAGACGAAGAAAGGGCAGCGGGTAAATATTTCAATCATCATTTGCGATAAGTACGCAACAACAATAATCTATTTAGCTATTTAGACAGCAATGGACACCCCTCCTTTTAAACAGATCATGCGCTGTGAGGGCATGAAGAAACCCATGTAAAATGTCAATCAATGAATGATAGAGCATTCGATATGAAATTTTACCAGAAACATTTTCCCAGCCACTTTCTGCTCTGTCACTGATTACAATATAATGACAAATTTCCCAATATATTTGTACCAGCCCCATGTGTTAGAGTTTTATTAGTAAGACACTAATACTGTGTTCTATCCCCAATCTGAGTTGTGTCTATAGAAAGTTTACAAATGTATGTTTTAATTATGTGTTTTTTATTATTATACATGATCAAATAATCATTGAACAATTTATTTCCCATTATTTTGTTTTAGTACAAAACATACAAAAAATGTATTTAAGTTTGAATAAAAATAGTTTCACATAAATACAAATTGTGAAAAAAATTGCTAAGGAGGAGGGCTGCACTACATTTTGTACATTTATTGCAGAACTATAAATAGCCACCCACTGGCATACGTGTTACAGACATTTTTTGCGATTCTGAGCATCGCTTGTACATTAAACTTTTTTTTAAATGCCAAAAAAAATGTCATAAAGTCAAGAAAACTGTGCATGCAAACATTGCTAAGTAAGCAATAGCAGGATGGTGAGTATAACATGTGTAGAGTATATAGAATGCATACTATACACACAATTCAAGGTTTGCATGAATGATATACTACATATTTGTTTTGGTTACATGAATGATATACTACATATTTGTTTTGGTTACATCAGTTGCGTACTTTCCCAGCGCTATCCAAGCAGAATTAATGGGCCTGCGGTTGATTCCTACAATCAAACCATGCTTTTCTGCCAAACTGCAATACACTGGACTAACCTTTTAGCTCAATTGACCAAAACTGATAAATGAACTGCACATTTGGGAGCCTCCTGCAACCAGTGGGACTGTTGAAGGTTCCCATGCTCCCAAGACCCTGGGGAGTGGCAGCAACAGATGTGATGTCTACACCCACCAGACCCCACCTCCCAACCCCTTCACTCCGCCTATCTCCTACCATTAGTTCTCTCTTCTTGCAGTTTGTAAAATAATCCATCTTCCACTTTGAAAAACATGTCTTACTATCGCCAATATTGTGTAGTGTTTATACTGTAGTGCAGTGCTTCTTTTTTCACCAAGTACCTCCTCAAAAAACACTTAGTTCTCCGAGTACTATCATAATGACCAACATTAAATAAACAGTTGCGTGGTAGGCTTAGCTAAGTAGTCATTAAAGGCAAGGCAGAGATTATAATTAAGTATATTTATTATATTTGGTCACCGTAACATTGCACACAGTTTGAACAGTAACACAGTGTTGGAAATTCTTATTAGGTGACTCCTTGGTGTACCACTAGATAGAACCCGTACCACAGTTTAAGTAGAGTTGTTTATAGAGAGAGTATGGACAACCCGGTTGCAAGCGATCTCCTCAATGATTGGTCAAAAGGCACTCACGTGACTACAGGGCGCCATGTTACGTATCCGTTTGAAGCCGCAGCTAAGCCACACTGCACTTCCTCACAAAGTGTTTTCTGAGTGTTTGTTATGTAAAAATGCACAGTTGTGCGGTATAGTTTTTTAAATTGCACCTCTTCTATGTGTGTTACCAATAATCCAAACTAAACTCATAAATATTGCAGTAAAAAGCAACATTAGTTCAGTGTTCAAGTTAATATGGTGATTTAAAAAAAATGTAGCCTTGACTCGCCACAGCAAAACCTTTGAAATATATTCAAAAAAGCAGAAGTAAAAGCACAGGCATATATATATATATATATATATATATATATATATATATATATATAT